>NW_027069692.1:47744-57667 GCF_002906115.3 Quercus suber | reverse complement strand
TGAGGGTATTGGGGTTTTTATAGTAGTAGTGGGTGGACCTTTTTTCCTTGGAGTAGAAGTCTTTTCCTTGTAGGAATCCTTATGCGCGTAGATTGCGGAATCCTTTCCTTATAGGACTCTGATACTGGGCGTGGAATACAAGCAATTTCTAAAACCCATGCGTGATGACCAAGTTATGGTCTTCACAGAACCGTCAGCCTTTAAGGCGTCAGCCTGTCCTTCCCTTCAGCTAAGCTAGTGTCAGCCTTCATGCTTCGTTCAGTAACCTAGGGGCTTCAAATTGCCGTCAGTTGGACTTGGGGGCTTCAGCCCGTCAGTTTCGTCTTGATCTAGTCAGTATGCATCTCATTACGTTTATCTTTCGTCACAACTTGACCCGTCAGCCAGAACAGAAGCTGACGGGTCGAGTTCATGGTACCTGTTATAATTCTTCTATCACATCCTAACAAGTATTAAGCTATCCTTAATCATCAATTTTATATATTTTATTTTACAACAGTATCCTCCAGACATTTACCATTTGGTACTGAGCTGTAGGCATCCCAGTTAATCAACACTAATGTAAACAATGCGAATGTCTGTATGTTGTTGGGGTCAAAAAAATCAAACACATCCAATAATATATATATATATATATGCATGACAATATGCCTCATTATGCGTGATGCAGGTTTTTAGAGGGTCAAAATCAAAGTTATTAGAACAGTCAATATGTCTAAAATACATGTCTTCTCCTCATTGTAACTGTCAAATTATCAAAAAATAATAAAATACATTAACAAGTTCAGCAAAAGGAGTGGCCAAGACATATTTGATTAAAAATAAATAAATTATCACTGAAAAGGTGAAAAGTTGAAAACATTGAACTGAGATGATCCACAAAGTTGTTGAACAGTCAAGAGACGTCCAAAATACAAGTCTCTCGTCTCTATTATAACTATCAAATTATCTAAGAAGTTCAACAAAAAGAGTAGCTAAGACGTAATTGATTAAAAAACAAAGGAATTATCACCAAAAAATGCAAAAAGTTGAAAACATTGAACTAAGAAGATCCAAAAAGATGGTCGAAAATCATACAAGTCAACTTCTGATGCACATGATTACACTACAAATATGCACAAAAGTTGGTTTAAGTATGTATTTGGCAAAAATTAAAAAATCAGTTTATTTTACTATTTATATTATTTTTGCTATTATTCATAGGTCTCACTCCACTTTTTAGTACTATTCATAAGTCCTACAATACTATTTCAACTAACTTTTACCTTTATCTACAGTACTTTCAATAAAAAATTTTCAATTTCAATAAAATAAGGGGAACTCAAACAGTCCCTAAATTAATTGTTTCCACCACTCATGATTATCTTCATCAATTCTTTTGGCGTATAGTTGAAATTTTCTCAGGCTGTATCATCTAATTTTTAAGAAACTTTGATGCAGCGCATGCATGTTTAAGAAATAATTAGAATAATCGACCAAATAATTTTCATCTAGAATCATGATCACCATCCGATACTGTATCTGCCAAAAATATTGTTGATGGAGAGAGAGATTGCATGAGGTTAGCAAGTGATTTTTCTAATTAATATTCTTTAAGCCCACGTGAATCAAACAAGAGTGGAAATTATTGTTTAGTCATGTAAGTCCAAAGTTGGCATGGCTGGCTTTCCTACCAGAGTACCAGTTCAGACGTTGAGCAGATCGAGTTCTTGTAATTGAATAATGGCATGCTGTTCATGAGGTAGAGAATCCAGAGAGATGCCGATGTGAGAGAATGATCTCGGGGACAGATTTTCAACGTGCCTTAACTCGATCCTGTCTGGCCATCGCACAAGTGTCAGCATTGGATTGGTGTTAAGGACAGTTTATATTTAAATATCAACTTGTGATTAGATTACAGCACTTACACATGAGACCACCACGACTATTTGCTGATAAAGTGAGTACCAATTATAATGTGACATTTAAACATATTGTAATTTTTTTTTTTTTTTTTGAGAGAGAACATATTGTAATTTAGACGTGTATGTATTGATGATGCCAAAATCATCAGTTGGATTACTCGTCCAATCCGAAACTTTAGACGATCTTGAAGTATCTGCAAGATAAAGAGAGTTGATCGAAGAGACCACCGGATTGTACCTAATGGGGGAGCATCTGATACTTAAGTTAGTATCAGCCCATATCTTTTCTACTATATATAGCATTTTGTAGTGGTTTTTGACATACCTTAGCAAATGGACAAATTGTCCCTTTTATAGGTGATTTAGGTAGCCGTTGGACATAAATGAGGGTGATTATTACCCTAATTGTAACGATCTTTGTCTTGATGGGAGAGTTTAAGACCTATGATGGTCTTTATTGAATGTGTTGAACGGTTACTCATCTTTCTTTGATAACCCACTAATGATGCAATTATCGTCCATTAAGATGGACGACCTTAATGGTTTTTATGGACTCATCAGTTGCCCCCCATTCCCAAGTCTGATTTCGCTTTATGCTGGTTAGGCTTAGGGAATGTTCTTGACTTGTTTAGATTGGGACTTCTTTATCTTCAATTACTTTCTTTTCCAAGAATGGTAGTATTTTTGTGACGACTTCTTAGTATCTGCCTTTTGAAGGTCTTTTTGGATGTTCGAGGGACCATTGGTTGATCTTGAAAGTGAGCTAATTTCTTTAGACGACCATTTTTTATCACTGTTGAAGAGCAAGCTAATTTCTTTGGACGACCATTTTTTATCACTTCAATGCTTCTTCTTTCATTCATTCTCTAGTTGTCACGTTTGATATTCTTGATTTGTGTGGGACTTGCGTTTGTGTGAGAATCCTTGTCTGCTTACACTCGTGTAAGGGTATTTAGTCACTTAGCCACTTTTAGGTGACACACATCTAGTTACGAAGTTTTGTCATTTAGACTTCATCAGCGATTTACATCGATCTAGCAGAATCTTGTCCTTTTTTTTTTTGGTGACTTACATCCATTTAAGGAATCTTGTCACTTAGGCTTCGTCAGTGATTTATATCCGTCCGGGCGGAATCTTATCACTTAGCCTTTTTTTTTTTTTTTTTTTTACTAACATCCATTTAAGAAATTTTGTCACTTAGGCTTCGTCAGTGATTTATATCTGTCTTGGCAGAATTTTATCACTTAGCCATTTTGGTGACTTACATCCATTTAAGGAATCTTGTCACTTAGGCTTCATTAGTGATTTACATCCGTCTTGGCAGAATCTTATCACTTAGCCATTTTTTGGTGACTTACATCCATTTAAGGAATCTTGTCACTTAGGCTTCGTTAGTGATTTACATCCGTCTTGGCGGAATCTTATCACTTAGCTATTTTTTGGTGATTTACATCCATTTAAGGAATCTTGTCACTTGTTGTTGGAAAGATTCCTCGATGCTCTTAAGGTCATGTTGAAATCTGCATTAAGTAGCACATGCACTTGCCAAGACTTGGTTAAACAAGAATTTTAGAACAATTCATATATGAATAATAAGTTACCAATAGCCTAGGTGGACCGTTTTCTTATTTCCTTGTAATCCTAGAGTTTTAACTCTTTTGTAATCTGTCTAGTAATGCATACATTTTTGCATGAAACCTTACTAGGTGTAAATTTTTATAGAAGAATATAAAAGAGACAAAGATAAATGTATTACCTTAAATGACGATATTATTTTGTCACATACCGCAAGCTTTTTATTGCTGGGATCTTCTTGACACGATCTTTCCTTTTTGGGATGACGAGCTCTTCTCTTTTCAAGAATTTTTTTTAAGCCCGACATGATACTTCATGTCAAAGGCCTAGATTTCTTTTGCTTCAATTTTTTTTTTTGAAGGCGTAAAAACTAGGCATCGTTTTTGCCTCCATTCAAACATGAAAAGTACAATTCTCGTTTTTTGACAACTAGAGAAATGGTCTATTGCGATTGGAACCTTCTTTTTTTTTTTGGCGTGCTTTAATGACTATGGTCATTGCCGTTGGTGATAACAATATTCTCTTCTTTCTTCTTTAATTGTATGCTTAAGTCACTTCAATAGTGCTAGCTGCATGACAATGTACAACTGTGCAATTGCATGCTATATAAGACGAAATGCATTCTATATGAATCATAGAGAAGTATAAAAATTGAAGCTATTTGACTATATGCTTCTTTAAACTGGTATTTGTTAGGTGCTTGCACCGTATATGATTTTTAAAGCAATTTAAGAAGATTTTGGCGAGTTGATGGAGATAGCGGAAATTTATTGAGACTTAAATTCATGAGCATATTGTGAACACAATCATCTAGCATTTTAAGTTTAGGAAACTTAAAAGAACTTCTCAGATTCATGACAATGAAACATATGCTACTAATAATATAGTCATATTGATTGTGATAGTTGTAACAATTTTACAGCAATATTTTCAGCATGTTCTACATACACATTTGTAATAATCATGGAAGCTATATTTGTTTGGCTTTAATGAAATAATCTCTCGCATGGATAATTAAAAAGAAAGAAAGAAATGAGTTACCTCAATAGAAGACCTTAAATCTCAATACTATTTTGACACGTACATCATTCTTTTTACTATTGAAGTCTCCTTGACGAGTTCTCCTCCTTTAAGATCTTTTTTTGTTAAGCTTGACATGATATTTCATGCTGAAGGACTAAATCTCTCTTGCTTCATTCATTTGAAGGGATGAGAACTAGGCCACATTGTGGTAATTTGTCGAGGTTGCTCCAAGGCTATATTTCATTTCTCAAAGGATGAAGGTCATCTTGAGTTCTTTTATCATTGTTGTCCTTGGTATTTGAAGACGACCAAAGGGTTTGCCCCTGTTCAAACATGAAGACTGCAGTCGTTTGTTTGATGATAACCAAAGGAATGATCTATCATGGTTTGAACCCATATATTTCTTTCTTGCGGCTTAATCTTAGCTTTAATTGTGTACTCAGAATGAGTCACCTCAATAATGCTTGCTGCATTTTGTTAGGAATGACAATATCCAAATAGGCAAATTGCATGTTGAACTATAATAGATATTTTTTGATGAAGTGAACTAAACGTGAATCATAGGGAAGTATACTATGATATATGAATACAAAAGCTACTGACTATATGCTTCTTTAAAGTGCCGAGGGACAAAACTTTGATCTTCTTCTTGGCAGGCTCTCTTAACGAGTTCTCATTCTTAATCCTATGAGCTTAAAGAATATATGTATAGTAGCTAGTCTAGTTGTTGTACTATAATGTGCTCTTACTGCACAAAGTGTTAGATTTAGAGCTATATTGTCAAGCATAAATAATATTAACCACAAATGTTTGAATTATTTACTTATTTTTAAGGACGGTATATGTTGATGTGTCTATGACATAGTCTTTAGCACAATATCCCTTCAAGTGACTATGGAACACAAATATGTATGTGTGTATAAAACAAAGGAAGCGTAATTTAGTTCATATTGAGCACTAAAATAATGGCTCAATTTATGAAATCATGATGCATAAACATATAGATATCACTAAAGTTTTCATGAAACCATATGGTGGGATGTATAAATGGAACAATTTAAATTCTCCATTCTCAAAGTCAAAGTAACATGTAATTACACATGGAAAAGTTTGAATAGTAAACTTTGTTTGTTCTATGGTGGAACATGTCAAGATATAAAATTTCATATCTTAGTAACGATGATGGAATTTATTTCAAGAAGAAATGTACTGATACTAAATAATATCTTTATGTATACTGGCATAAATTCTAATGATTTTTGAATTATGAAATTTTAGAAACTTGCATTCCTTGAATAATTGGATCCTTTGACCCAAAAATAATGCCATTATCATATTTTTTAAACCATGTTATATTTAATGATATTGACCACTTTGGAAGTAAAAACATATAAGGTTTTATACATTTTATTGACTGCTCTAAGGAGCGTTTATAAAATCAATTTCTATTGGGAAACTAACTGTAGAAAGTAAAAACATAGAAGAGTATTCACTAACTTTATTTATCCAGAAATTCTTTGACTTCAAAAATTGAAATTGAATAACTTCGGGTTTAATACCTAAAGCAGCTTCTTTTTTTTTTTTTTTTTGACAGGCAATAAGATTCCAACACACCTTTTTAGTGCTTAGAATTATGACACACTATAATTTTATTAAGATAATAAATTTCGGTTTTACTTTTTTCAAATGCAGAAAGTTAAGATTTATTATCTTTGGCAAAGCAATAATCCTTGGCTTCCATCTTTCCTATCTTAGCAAGATGTATTAGGAAAGAAAAGTAGTGATATAAAAAGCCATAATGCTTGAATATCAACTAGGACATTATCAAAATATCAATTAAAGACACAAGTGGTCTGTTACAATATTAGGAAAGGTAATAAAACCCTTTCTAATGGCCATAAATTGGATTCAAGATCATAATACTTTGCCGGTATTTGGCCATGAATATTTTTTATTCCTCTTTCTTTTACTATATATTTATAGTGTGTTTCGTGTATAGGCTGTAGATTCTTAAACTTCATAGTTGTACAAATATTTAAACCCTCTTTTGGATAAGTATATTTCTTGTGATTTCCGTAACTATTTGAAACAAGTTATATGGGATTAAAACTATTCTTGTGAAATCATTCACTATTTTTAGCGTAACAACCATTATGGTAAGTTTCTAAAAGAATTTGAATTGTTATATATGTATCTATTATCTCTATAGTTGACCTCTTTAATAGGTGCTATGCTTAATTTGAGCCATTCCTTTTTAAGCAAATTTTCTAGAAGACTTACCTAAAATTAAGTTATGCAATACCAAATTGTAAATACACGATTTGATTGCTATAATGTAATTTTTTCCGAGAAAAGTTTATGCCTTATTTAGAGTCACCTAAACAGTAAGACTTTAAGGTCTTAGGCAATACGTAATTCTACCAAGTAAAAATATTACTATAAGGAGAATCAAGCCGTTAAACATACCTGAGCGATTGTACTCAATGGACGGATTAGTGGGTTAACCCATGGAATGCATCCATTTACCATTCATTTATGAGAAGGATTTTTTCTTTACATGTGTCCTTCACCAAGAAAACGATGAAGGTGCTTTAGTAGTGTATTAGAGATTTAGATGGGAGGATTCCTTGATTGGAGTGATATCTTGGTTATTTGGTACTACACTTTAGCGTCCATTACTCCAAATTGAAAAGAGTAACACTTTGTTGTAGGAAGAGCTTAATGGATAATCTTCCCCACAGACGGTGCCAAACTGATGATGCCAAAATCGTTAGTTGGATCACTCGTCCAATCCGAAGCTTTAGACGATCTTGAAGTATTTGCAAGATAAAGAGAGTTGATCGAAGAGACCACCGGATTGTACCTGGTGGGGGAGCATCTGATGCTTAAGTTAGTATCAGCTCATATCTTTTCTACTATATATAGCATTTTGTAGTGGTTTTTGACATACCTTAGCAAATGGACAGATTGTTCCTTTTATAGGTGATTTAGGTAGTCGTTGGACATAAATGAGGGTGATTATTACCCTAATTGTAACGATCTTTGTCTTGATGGGAGAGTTTAAGACCTATGATGGTCTTTATTGAATGTGTTGAATGGTTACTCATCTTTCTTTGATGACCCACTAATGATGCAATTATCGTCCATTAAGATGGACGACCTTAATGGTTTTTATGGACTCATCAAGCACCATTTTGTAGCTTTTTATATTGACATTTTTTTGTTATATTTGTGGTTCGAACTTCACCTTCTCCATTTCTCATTATTCACCTATGATAAATAAATAAATAAATAAATGTGTGGCTACTTGTATTTTTAAGAGATAAGATATTCTCTTGCCCAAGGTCTTATGAGTATTGTGGGAAAAATATAATATGGATAAAAGAAATTGTTTTGATAAGGAACGGAAGTTAGAAATTAGGCGAGGGAAAGCAACATATTCAGACATGATTGAATCCTAAAGATAAAGAGTGCACTCCTAGTCTGATAGGGCCAAGTGTAGTATTAAGCACATGAGAGAGTCCTATTATAAAAAAAAAAGGGGCATATGAGAGAGTCTATTGAGGTGTAGAAATAAATATGAAAAGAAAGGAGCATCTTCTTCATTCGAAAGTATTTAATAATATTGTAAATGGAGGGAGAAAATTTATAACATGGAAGCGTGTCATGGATGAAATATCACAGATTATAAACCTTTATTTGAATACGTATGTGACGGGGGATCTGATGGGTATTTTAATTTTGTTTGATTTGAAGTGAGGAAATTAGTAGTGGTAAGACTGGTAAAGACGCAAAGTGCATTATTTTAAAACACAAAAATACTAAAGTACCATACGTATGACCGTAACAGAAGCAAAGACAGAAAGAGAGAGAGAGACTCTCCATTAATGTTTTGGTCAAGTTTTGTTTCCTTTGTTTCTTAAAAAATACAAAAAAAAACTACCTTCCTTGAGAATAGAAACGCATAGCAACTCAGTCGCAGCTTTATCTTCTTATTACTACTACCTTCTCAATCCTCTCTCCCTCTCTCTATTTCTCTTTCTCTTGCTGTAGACTCTATTTCACCACTATAAACACTTGTTGTTTGTATTACCTTATCCTCCAAATAGGCAGCTCGATAGAATAATAGAATAGTACAATACAATACATACGTATTCGCAGCTTTTAATTATTATTTATCATTACAGCAATCGATTGTATGTTGTGTTTGTAAAATTATGTCTGGAATGTATTATGCGTGATGCAGGTTTTTAGAGGGTCAAAATCAAAGTTATTAGAACAGTCAATATGTCTAAAATACATGTCTTCTCCTCATTGTAACTGTCAAATTATCAAAAAATAATAAAATACATTAACAAGTTCAGCAAAAGGAGTGGCCAAGACATATTTGATTAAAAATAAATAAATTATCACTGAAAAGGTGAAAAGTTGAAAACATTGAACTGAGATGATCCACAAAGTTGTTGAACAGTCAAGAGACGTCCAAAATACAAGTCTCTCGTCTCTATTATAACTATCAAATTATCTAAGAAGTTCAACAAAAAGAGTAGCTAAGACGTAATTGATTAAAAAAACAAAGGAATTATCACCAAAAATGCAAAAAGTTGAAAACATTGAACTGAGAAGATCCAAAAAGATGCTCGAAAATCATACAAGTCAACTTCTGATGCGCATGATTACACTACAAATTCGCACAAAAGTTGGCTTAAGTATGTGTTTAGTAAAAATTAAAAAGACAGCTTATTTTATTATTTATATTATTTTTGCTATTATTCATGGATCTCACTACACTTTTTGGTACTATTCATGAGTCCTACATTACTATTTCAGCTAACTTTTACCTTTATTTACAGTACTTTCAATAAAAAAAATTTCAATAAAATAAAATAAGCAGATCTTAAACAGTCCCTAAATGAATCGTTTCCATCACTCATGATTATCTTCATCAATACTTTTGGCGTATAGTTGAAATTTTCTCAGGCCGTATCATCTAATTTTTAAGAAACTTTGATGCAGCGCATGCATGTTTAAGAAATAATTAGAATAATCGACTAAATAATTTTCATCTAGAATCATGATCACCATCCGATACAGTATCTGCCAAAAATATTGTTGATGGAGAGAGAGATTGCATGAGGTTAGCAAGTGATTTTTCTAATTAATATTCTTTAAGCCCACGTGAATCAAACAAGAGTGGAAATTATTGTTTAGTCATGTAAGTCCAAAGTTGGCATGGCTGGCTTTCCTACCAGAGTACCAGTTCAGACGTTGAGCAGATCGAGTTCTTGTAATTGAATAATGGCATGCTGTTCATGAGGTAGAGAATCCAGAGAGATGCCGATGTGAGAGAATGATCTCGGGGACAGATTTTCAACGTGCCTTAACTCGATCCTGTCTGGCCATCGCACAAGTGTCAGCATT
>NW_027069692.1:19626-43656 GCF_002906115.3 Quercus suber | reverse complement strand
TCTGGTCGTCCATCCCATCAGAAGCTTTATCGATACTCAAGTGGCTCACTCTGACCAACGTTATCCTGCCAAGGGGTTACCTCTCCATTAATGCGGCCAGAGGGGGTTAGTTGAGTGCATTAAATGCGAGAGTGACAGCTTACCTTGGGGTTAGCCACTCCCCGAAATCACTCTTGTCAGGCCGAGGACAAGGTGTCCTCGGCGTGGATTCAAGAGAATAGGCTTCCCCCCTTTCTCCTCAGAAATAGCTTGCGCTCCTCGGCATGGGCCTTGGGCCTGCTATATAAAGGACTGAGGCTATCAGGCCCACGGACCCCACAATATATATATACACTATGTCGAAATCATTACAAATTTGTTATTATGAAGAATATTATCTCCAAACTTTTTTTATTTTCTGCTACCATATCGCTTTAGTTTTTATTGTTTAAATATTACCTTTGAGAATGAGCATTGAAGCAGGTGTTAATTTTTTTTTTTTTAATAGTTGGATTCTTACGGTTAATTCATAAATATTAAAAAAATGCAATTTTATAGTTTAACAAAGACTAAATTGCAAACTATAGCCCTTAAGTTTGGAGATGTTTGAATTTTACATTCTAAAGTTTCAGAATTTGGATTTTACTCTCTGAAATTTGAGGGTGTTTGAATTGTATACACTGACGTTTCAGAATATAGATTTTACCACCTAAAATATATACCTCTAAATTTTGAAATTTCAGGATGTAAAATCTAAATATCCCTAAACTTTAGGGAATAAAATTCAAACACTCCCAAACTTTAGGGAGTAAAATTTAAATTTTGAAATTTTAGGGTGTAAAATCCAAATACGCCCAAATTTTAGGAATCTAGTTTGCAATTTAGCCTTTAAAGAAATTTATACAACCATATGATAATTTAAAAGTTCTTGTTAATAAGTAAACTTTTTATTTTAGAATATATTAACGAGTTATATAAAGGCACATGTGCAATAATAATACTCAATTACGAGTTATAATACACTTATCAATAATTCACTCGCAAATTTAGTGTGCTTGTATGTGATATTTTTTTTATATTTGTGCATATTGCATAATTGAACTTTATTTCTTTTTAAGTATAATAATATCATTTAATGAAGTATTAAATACACTTTAACATGTACTCTTAGGATACTCATTCACAGAAGATTATTTTAAAATTAGTAATGACGTGACATATTATGTGTGCATCTTGTGATTAAAGTTATCAAACTGTTTAAATAAGATGCTAATAAAAGGATTAATTTTTCATATATTAAATATTGTAGATTAATTGTTGAAGTAAAAAAAAAAAATCAAGGATTAATTTAAGATTTATAGTCCAAGATGATATTTATAAATAAAATAAATAAATAAATAAAAATTGGGACAAATTGATGTGAAAAATTTTGATTTGCACAACTTATTAAACACAATAATAAATAGATTGATAGATATTCGAACTATCTTTTTTATAATTAGTGATATGTTACTTTATTTTGTAAATGGGATTTACTCTCTTAGGGCATTCATTATGAAACCATATTTAAGGAAAATATTTATGGGAAAATGAAAAAGTGATTAATTTTTTTGATAGTATTTTCAAATTCCCATAACTTCAATCTCCAAAAATAGATGGCTAGAGCATATATTAACCAGACCCATTTATAAATTTTAGGGTAAATTGCAAATTATACTCCTAAAATTTGGAGATGATTGGATTTTACACCATGAAATTTCAGAATTTAGATTTTACCTCTTGAAGTTTGGTGATGTTTATATTTTACATCCTGACGTTGCAGAATTTGGATTTTACCCCCTATATTTTAGAAGTGTTTGAATTTTACTCTCTAAAATTTTGGGGTGTTTGGATTTTACACCCTAAAGTTTCAAATTTTTGGAGTATAAAATTCAAACAACCCTAAATTTTAGGGGGTAAAATTCAAGTTATAAGAGCATCTCCAGCGGATTCTCCAAATTTTTGTACTGTTTGGAGAATGAATAATGAATTTTACCTTTTAGCTACCCACTTTTTCAAATACACTTTCCAACAGATTTTCTATCTTATTCTCTATCTCATTTTAATATTATTTCTTCATTCATTCTTTATTCGTTTTTTATCATCATTTATTCTTTCTATATTCATTCCCAATAATTATATTTTTCAATAAAAAGTATTATATTCACAATATTTTTTGCAATACTTTCACAAAAATCACATCAAAATCTTATGTGGAAAGTTGTTACTAGTTCTAATTTGAACCCACTGTTGAAATTATTTTTTTACTCACCAATATTAGCTAATTACTTAAAATTTATTGTGAAAATATTGTGGTAGTATTTCTAAATGGTCATTTCTTATTCTTTTCCTTTCTTTCATCCATACGTTTCCTTTTCTTTTCTTTTTTCTTTTTCTCTTATTTTTTCTCCACCACACACGTATACCCATATATCTCCATCCTCTCCTTTTTTATCTCTACTTTCCACTTGATTCTAGAACCTTCCTCTCTCTTTCTCCTCTTCTTTAGTGCTTCCTTTTTTGTTTTTATTTTCTTTCCTCTTCGGCTCACTTCACACACATAGCCGACCATGATCTTTTTGACTTCTCCTCTATGTTTGCATCTTTGTTTTTTATTTTCTTTCTTTTTCATCTCACTTCACTCACACACACAGCCGACAGAGAGATTGGCCTTCGTCTATCTTTTTTTTTTTTTTTTTTTTTTTCCTTCCTTCTTTTCTTGTTCGATTCACTTTGTTGTTACAATGGAGCTTAGATAGGCTTTCATGTTCTTGATCTATTGTTTTTGTTTTGATTTTAGATTTGTTGTTCTAATTAAATTTGTATTTTTCTCTGTTCTTGATCTGTTGTTTCTATTCTGATTTTAGATTGTTTTTGTGTTTTGATTATGTTACTGTTTGAGAAAGAGAGACAGATGAACAAAGAAGAGAGAAGGAAAGAGAAAGAATATATTTTTTTTTTATTTAGCCGGGTATTTTTTTAAGATAAAATAATGGTTTGGAGTTACTACAGTGTTCTCTAAATTAAGAGAACTACTGTAGCAACTTCAAAAAAAAAAATTGGAAAAGTTTTGTGTTTAGAGAACCGGTAGGAGTGTGAATAGTAGCATTTTATCTCCAAAAAATAGAGATAGAGCATTTGTTGGAGATGATCTAAAATGTCAGAGTGTAAAATCCAAACACACCAAATTTCAGGGGTAAAATATAAATTCTGAAATTTCAAGGTGTAAAATCCAATCACCCCCAAACTTTAGGGGTATAATTTATAATTTACCCTAAATTTTATAATATCCTAGAATTGTTATCCGATTGAACATATGATGGACTAAATAGAAGGGTTATTAGAGGATTGTAACTGGTATTTACTCAATGAGTTTTTTTTTTTTTTTTTGATAGGAAGACAAAAACTTTTATTCAGCATGGGAATGAGATACAATATCCTGAACACATGTGTGCTCAATTATACTAGGACACTCCTCTAGCCATGGAACGTAGCTTTCTACACTTCTTGCGTGTTGAGCCAACAGGTGTGCAGGGATATTTCCCTACCTTTTGGTATGGGAAAAAGCATAGGTTCTAAAAGCTTGTACAAGATAGGACACCCTAGCTATAATATTTTGCATTGACATAGACACTTCACCCACTCCTCTAAGTGCATTGTATATGTTCATAGCATCACCCTCAAGAGTTACATCATGGACCCCCACGTCTAAGGCAAACTGGACCCCGACCTCCAATGCTTTGGCTTCAATCTCCAACGCACCTAAGGGGCGAGCAAGCTTCTGGCTTAAAGAAGCTACCACTTCTCCTGCTGAGTCATGTATAACCACCCTGATGCCAGCTTGCTTCTGTTTGGAAAAAATTGCCGTCTATATTGACTTTGTAGCTGCCCGGTTGAGGAGGACACCATTTAATCTCCTTTGTGGTCGACGTTCTCGTGGTTTGTGGGGCTTATTTGCTACTTGAAACTCATCCAACATCCTTAGAGAGCTTCTCACAATGGCTAATCCAATTCGGCATACACCACCATGTGAACCTCATTTCGTGTTTCCATATACCCCAGCATACCATAATAGTATGCTCCACCAAGCCAAGGCACACAGTTGACCACTTCTGTAATTTCCACATCGCATTTATGAATTTCCATGATGGGTTGATCTCAAAGGGAAAAATCAATTTACTGGACGCCCACACCTCCTTTACGCTATCACAAAACAAAAAATATGACAAGCAGACTTCGGAGCGTTCCTACATGACTTGCAAAGATTATCCTTTGTAATGTTTCTCTTCCATAAATTCTCCTTTGTGGCTAGAATTTCTCTGCATGCTTTCCATGCAAAGTGCTTGATCTTATTCAGCACATGCATACTCTAGAGGTCCCTCCAAACATTTTTTAGGGTAGCAAGATCTGAGCTCTCAGGTGAATTCCCCCCAGTGGACATTTCTTGGGCCAGCCTATATGCACTTCGCACCGAAAACTTCTCTTTTTACTTGCCACCCATATCAAATGATCATTAGCCCATGTGCACTTAGGGGGATGCTTAAGATTGCATCCACATCCTGGGGGGGGGGGGGGGAGGGGCATCGACGTATCAGATGCCCCNGGGGGGGGGGGGGGGGGGGGGGAGGGACATCGACGTATCAGATGCTCCTTCCACTCCATTCAGTCGCCATCAATTAGGTCACAAACCCGCGTCACATGCTGACTAGCCTTCTCGGGTGTGACAACCCTATATGTGCTCGGATTATGAAGCCACTTGTCCTTCCATACCTAAATCTGTTCACCATCACCTACTTGCCATCGTACGCCTCATTTGACCACTGCCTGAGCTGACAATATACTTCTCCAAGCAAAAGATGGCTAGCTACCCAACATGGCCTTTAGAAAATCACACCTCGGGAAGTACTTGCTTTGTAAACTCTATAGAATAGTGAGGATGAGTCTGCAAGAGCCACCCCTGTTTCGCCAATAAAGCCTTGTTGAAAAGCTTCAGGTCCCTAAAACCCATTCCACCTTTTTCTTTTGGCAGATACATCTTCTCCCAGCTTATCCATGCTAACTTCTTCTCCTCTTTCACTTGTCCTCACCAAAATTGTCTTACCATCTTGGTCAACTCGTCACATAGGGTGTTAAGGAGCTTAAAGAAGCTCATTGTATATGATGGTACTGCTTAGGCGACTGCCTTTATCAGAATCTCCTTTCCTACATTCGAAAGTAATTTTTCCTTCCACCCCGCTAATTTATTTGATACCCACTGCTTCAACTGGGCAAATGTATTCCTCTTAGACCTGCCTAGCAAGGAAGGAAGCCCCAAGTTGGATTCATGTGGTTTTATGACTTGCGCACCAAGCATCGTCTTGATCATATCTCTTACACCGATGGCGGTATTATGGCTAAAGAACAAAGAGGTCTTATTCTTGTTCAATTGTTGGCCTGAGGATGCTTCATACACCTGAAATATCTGCTAGATCTCCTCATATTCCTTTACTGTGGCCCTCCCAAATATCAAACTGTCATCAGCAAAAAATAGGTGTAAGATTCTAGGCCCCCTTGCTGATGCCGCTACACCCCTTAACTCCTTTCTTTGGACAGCCTTGTGTAGTAGTGCAAATAAACCTTCAACACAGATAAGGAATAGGTAAGGCGACAATGGGCCCCCCTAATGACTCTTGTTGGGATAATCTAACCACAAGGCTTTCCATTGATGCGAACTGCATAAGTAACAGATGAAACACACCTCATGACTAGATGTGTCCAATTCTCATGGAATCCCAACTTGGCCATTATTTGTTGTAGACAACTCCATTCTATCCGATCATAGGCCTTACTCATATCTAGTTTCAAAGCCATCTCCCCACATTTACCTTTCTTCTTCATGTTGATGTTATCTCATGGGCCACTAACACGTTATCAGTGATGAGCCTTTTCGATACAAAAGCACTTTGATTCTCACACACTATATCCTGTAGAACCAGCTTCAACCTGTTTGCCACTACTTTAGATGCTAACTTGTAGGCCACATTGCACAAACTAATTGGTCGGTAGTCAATCACTCTCTCAAGATTCTTAGTTTTGGGAATAAGAACAACGTGGGTTTCATGAAACATAGGGGGAGCTACACAATGGTTAAGAAAATTTAAAATAATCTGTATAACAATAGAGTTTACAATAGGCCAAAAATGTTGGTAAAATAAATGGGGCATACCATCAAGTCTCGGTGTCTTCATAGGGTGCATTTGCTTCAAAGCTTGCTCTACCTCAGAAGCTTGGAATTCTTATAAAAGTCTGGAGTTCATCCTATCAGCTACTTCGGAATAAATGGCATCAATAAGTTCTGCATTGACTGTTTGTTGAGAGGATGTAAAGAGTTGCTCAAAATACTCCACAAAATTCCTTCCCATCTCTTCTTCATCCTCCTGCCAAGTGTCTTCAAAATCCCTAATTCGGTGAATGGAATTTCATTGGTACCTATTGGAAGCCTTGGCATGAAAAAAGGAAGTATTACGATCACCCCTCCTCAACCAACAATTCCTCAATCTCTGATGCCACATATCTTCTTCAACTACCATCAATCTGTTTAGCTCCATCTTCGTTGCATGAATCTCCTCCATCCAAGCAAGACCATTTTGTTTCCCTTCCAGCCCCTGTAGTTTTTTTTTTGTAGTGCTGCGATCTTCTTGCCCACATGACCAAGTGTGTTTTTGTTCCAAGCTGAGAGTGACATACTGCATTCATCCAAGCTCTGTGTGAACTGGTGTTGAGTACCCATGCTCCTTCATCTCTCCCATGCTTCATTTACCACATCCTTGCATTGTTCATCTTGTAGCCACATAGATTCAAACCTAAACAATTTTAGTCTTTGAGGCGCTCTTTGTCTAGTCCGGGGAGTTTTAGGGACCAACATACTACGATTCGACATCAAGGTAGCCACGTGATATAACCAGACCTTTGGGAACAACGTCAACCAATTCGAAGATACCAAAGCCTTGTCCAGACATTCCCTGACCCAACCACGTTCCCCCAGTTTCCTACTCTAAGTATAATCCGCTCCAATGTAACCCAAGTCTCGGAGCTTGCAGCGGTTTATCGTTGCCATGAAGTTGTTCATCTACGTAGCTTACCACCCACCTTCTCCCCTAGGTGTAGTATTTCGTAAAAGTCCCCCATGCAAATCCACGGGATAGAGTGTCTTCTTTCCAGCTCCTCCAACAATTGCCATGATTCCTCCTTTCTACTCGTTTCTAGGTGACCATAGAAGTCAGTAAACCTCCACTTCCTGTTACCATGATCGTCAGTAACTATAGCGTCAATATGGTGAGGAGAAAATGTTTGAACATCCACCTTCGTTAAATTTCTCCATAGAAGTGCCAGACCCCCTCCCCGCCTCACACTAGGCACTACTAGACCCTGTTGCCAATCCAGTTTGCTCTTTATTCCTTCCATTTCTGATACTATTAGCTTGGTCTCAATCAGAAAGACCAAAATGGGATCTTCCTCCAATACTAGTTTCTAGAGGGCTTTAACTATGCAGGGGTTCCCAAGCCCCTAACAGTTCCTACATACATCACTCAATGAGTATTATTTGTGTCTTCATTTTGAACCAAAGTTTTACAGATTTATTTTCCCTCATGTTTTCAAAAATTCTGGTTTGAAAGTCTGAAAAATGATGCTCATAATGGAGATTGGAAAAAATATCACATCACTGTACATCCAAGATTTGGTCACAAGATTACTACAGGATGTTCAATTGCTAAGCTCAATTCCAACAATGATATCTGAGCAGAATGAATCTTTCACTCATCAAAAATGTATTGGGTCACTAACCCAAATGACACACTCCATTCACACATGGACACTTCTTGGGTATCTTGTTACCAAGCTCTTACAAAGGTAGAATCCTTTAATAAGGGAATCTTATCTGAAATAGTACCAACTGATCCAGAAATTTGTAGACAACAGTGACCACATGAAGATCATTGGGAAATGCCCAATTCTTTTATTGGTCACGATAACCCCTATTATGAAAACCATGACCCAGATGTTAATGCTGACGTTGACGAAGAATGGTTACTAGGAAGAGATGGATGGGACTAAACAGCTCCAACACTTAAAAAAAAAAAAAAAAAAAAAATTCCAAAAACCTCCTAGAGTAGCTCAGCCTTATCTACGTTTGTCAAAAAAACTTATTACTTCTGCAT
Organism: Quercus suber; assembly: GCF_002906115.3. Classification (NCBI taxonomy): domain Eukaryota; kingdom Viridiplantae; phylum Streptophyta; class Magnoliopsida; order Fagales; family Fagaceae; genus Quercus; species Quercus suber. The sequence goes on along the minus strand of NW_027069692.1, from coordinate 35,440 downwards.
AAGCTTATCCAGAAACAAGTGCCAAGCCTCTACTTCCATCAACATTTGTCAATCACAAGCCAGGCCCCTACCATCTTGAAAAAAGCAGATTGTAAATTACATCTGAATCTCATTTGAGTTCTGTTGTCTATAAATAAGCTCTTTGTATGTTTGTATGGGCAAGAAATAGCCCCCTCTGAAGTCCTTATGACCTATGTAAAATATCTGTTGAATCTAATAATATCAGCCAGTTTGTTGTATCTAATTCTTTGTTCTATTCCATACTTTCAAGTAATCTTTTATATTTCTTTAGCATTATATTTTATTAACCAATTCCCATAATCTTCTTACACCTTCTTCTCATTTACTTATATATTTGGTATTAGAGCCATATCCTCCATACGTATCCATTTTCTTAGATTAGTATACTTAGATTATTGTCTTGATTAGTATGCTCTATGATTTACTGTTGCCATAATAAGTGAATCTTCTGTCAATTTTTCCTTCATCACCTTTTGTTCTTTATAACCAAACACTTGGGAGTAAGCATTTCAAATTGAATATATATATATATATATATATAGGCACACTGTTTATCACTTTTACTTAAGCTAACTTTTTTTTTTAATTATTTTTTTCATAACTCACACCGGTCACCAATATTCATGAAATTTAGGCTGTGTTTGTTTCGTGTAAAACGTTTTCCGGAAAATATGTATTTTCCGGAAAAGAAAAATATTTTTAAGTGTTTGGTTGAATTATGAAAATTATTGTGGAAAATATTTTCATGTGTTTGGATGTATTCTAAAAATGCTATTTTCCGGAAAATTTTCACATTTTCTCAGCATTCAAACAAATTTTATTACAAAAAATTTCAACATCACAACCAATTCAACAACAAATTCCGGCAACAAAAACACAACACAACAACAACAACAACAACAACAACAATAAATTCCGGCAACAACAATCAGTTCATCCAAAAAAAAAAAAACAACAACAACAATCAAATTTAAAAAAAAAAAACAAATTAAGAGATCGAGGATGAGAGAGCGTGGAGGCGATGGGTCTGGTGGGTCTGGGTCTGGGTTCGTCGTGCTCGTGCTCGTGCTCGTGGGTCTGGGTCTGGGTTCGCCATGCTGGTGCTCGTGCTCGTGGGTCTGGGTCTGGGTTCGCCGAGCTCTGGGTTCGTCGTGCTCTGGGTTCGTCGTGGGTGAAGGCGTGCTCGTGGGTCTGGGTCTGAGTTCGCCGTGCTTTGGGTTCGTCGTGGGTGAAGGCGTGCTTGTGGGTCTGGGTTCGCCGTGCTCTGGGTTCGTCGTGGGTGAAGGCGTGCTCGTGGGTCTGGGTCTGGGTTCGCCGTGCTCTGGGTTCGTCGTGGGTGAAGGCGTGCTCGTGGGTCTGGTCGTTCTCTCTGTCTTTCTCTCTTCGTTCTCTCGGTTTGTTTTCCGGAAAATTTTATTTGAAGTGAAAATGAAACCTAAAACCGTTTTCACCCGATTTTGGCATAATTTTCGGTCAACCGGAAATTATTTTCAGTTTGACCAATTTTGAAGTAGCAACCAAACACACCATTTTCCGTAAAATCATTTTCTGAAAATGTTTTCACCCGAAACAAACGGACCCTTAGTGAAATTGACCGTGGTGGTCCCGCAATTTTTCATAATTGGAACCCAATAAATCTATTACAGTCCTACACTACTGCTCCATGCTGTGGAAGGTGGCTTACCAATGATCTATATACCTCTACTTTCATAAACAACGAAAGTGAAAAAGTCGCGTACGTACCCCCCTCTCTCTCTCTCCGGCATCCATCCCATATCCAACGCGATCTATTGGTCCGTTCTTCCACGCGTATATATCCGAGATTCGGTTTCATTTCCCAAAAGCACTAACTCCAAAAAAAACAGCTACTAATTAATTATTGCTACATTGTATTGTATGAAAGATTTTGCTAGTGTGTGCCTCCTTAAGGCACACATTAGGCCGGACCCTTGTATGAATGAGACACACACTTTTAAATCAGTTGACGGTTTTTGCAGTGCCATTCTTTCTTTGGTCTAGTCTACTTGTCGAGTCGTCGGGCAATGCATACTCATCACCTCACCTAATAATCTCACACTGCTGTCAAAACCCAAATCATCAACAACAACAATAAACAAATACAAAACCCTTTTTCCCACACGACTCAATCAAAGGACAACGACTGTTGTGAGTGAGAGAGAGAGAGAGTTACAGACTTGTACTAGTATATTATAGACTTTCACTTTTCTGAAACGTATACACAAAAATGTTTACAGTCAAACCAGACTGTTCTTCCAAGGCAGGCATCGCCGTCCGGCGATCTCAAGCGGCCTTTTCCGGCTCTGGAAAGAGTAGGAGGTCTAGATTAAGAGTACCCGAGTTGAGGGTCAACGGGAAAGGGTCAGTCCGGGCAGTGATTAGTAGCGGGGACAAGACTTTGGAGGCTGAGAGTCCATTGGAGAGCAAAGGAGAGAGTAATGGGTCTTTGGGTTCTTTGAGAGGAGGTGGGATCGAAGTGAGAGCTGTGGTCACTGTGAGGAAGAAGATGAAGGAGACGCTCACGGAGAAGATGGAGGACCAGTGGGAGTTCTTTGTCAATGGCTTTGGCCAAGGCATCATCATTCGGCTAATAAGCGAAGAGATTGATCCTGGTTAGTAATTAGTGTTTTTCTTGTGCTTGCTTTCTCTGATGGGTATGGAGGATTTTCATGCAACCATGTGTAAAAAACTTAAGATAATTTGTGAATACAGGAAAACAAGTGGACTTTTGGGTTTGTCTGAATCATATATAGACAACATGATGGTGTTAAGCAAAGTGAAAAAAAAAAAAAAAAAAGTTTTTGAAGGCTGCCCAACTTGTCCTATAGTGGGCTTTTGATTTCTTTCCTGCTTTTAATTTTCTAATCTTTTTTTTATGTTAGTTATGTAGTACTTTAAGTTCTTAAATTTCAAAGTTTGTACTTGTACATCTTCTATATATACATGGGGGATCTCTGATTCTAGTTCCTAGTCATCAAAGCTTTTTGTTGGCTTTTAAGGAAAGGGAATTTTTTTGCTGATTGCTTCGGTGCAGACAGAAAGTTTAGACTTTCTTCTTTTCTATTCTTTCTTTCTTTCTTTCTTTTTTTTTTTTTTTAAAATTAATATAATATGTTGTTCCTCTTCTTGTCGTTTTGGGTTGTCAAAGGCATGCTAGTTCATATTTCTTTCCCAAATTAGTTGCTTAATTACTTTCAGTTTGGTCTTTTCTGATCAAGGCTGTTTAACCATCACTGAAACTGAATAATCTGCATTTGACAGTTACAAATTCAGGAAAGAGTGTGGAGTCCTCTGTAAGAGGCTGGTTAACGAGGCCATTGACCAGTTCACACATTGTTGAATATGCTGCTAATTTCACTGTCCCCTCCGACTTTGGATGTCCTGGGGCTATTCTCATTACAAATCTTCACAGTAAGGAGTTCTACTTATTGGAGATTGTCATTCATGGTTTTGATGAAGGCCCCATCTTCTTCCCAGCAAGTACATGGATCCATTCAAGGAAAGATAATCCTGAAAGTAGAATTATCTTCAAAAATCAAGTAAGAACCATGTGATTTTGTAAATATTTTGTTTTGCTAAATGTTCAGCATATGGTTTTGCTTAATTAAGCTCAAATAATGACACTGTTGTGAACAGGCATCTTTACCATCACAAACACCACCTGGCATTAAAGATCTTCGACATGAAGACTTGTTGAGTATTCGGGGTAATGGGAAAGGTGAGAGAAAGCCTCATGATAGAATTTATGATTATGATGTTTATAATGATTTGGGTAATCCAGACAAGGATGAAGATCTTGCTAGGCCAGTTCTGGTGGGTGAGGAGAGGCCTTATCCTAGGCGCTGTAGAACTGGCCGACCTCCAACAAAGTCAGGTATGTTGTTCTTAGAGTGTTATGGCACAAAGCTTTATGTTTCAGTTTCTCATTATAGCTAATACTATTTATGTGTCTTTTGACTTGCATGGAAATGAAATAGATCCATTTTCTGAAAGTAGAATTGAAAAGCCCCATCCAGTGTATGTTCCTCGAGATGAAACTTTTGAGGAGATTAAGCAGAATACTTTCTCTGCTGGAAGGATGAAAGCTATGCTCCACAATCTTATACCATCTATTGCTGCTACAATGTCTAGTTCGGACATCCCTTTTAAGTGCTTTTCTGATATTGATAAGCTATATAATGATGGTTTTCTCTTGAAAGATGAAGAGCATAAAGATATAATTGAGAATCCACTTGTGGGCAAGATTATGAAACAGGCTATGAGCATCGGCCAAACGTTATTGAAGTATGAAACCCCAGCCATTATAAAAAGTTTGTATGCTTGCTCTGCTCCATCTATCTTCCTTTCTAGTTATACTTAGGCTCATATATTACAATTATGTTACAGAAGCTTTGTCAAGTTTCATACCATATTTAATCATTTATTACTGAAGGGGAAAAAAAACCAATTTTCAGATCTAAAACTCTAAAACATCATCTCTTTCTTACACCTTACGTAATTACACATCCAGGAGATAGATTTGCTTGGTTGCGAGACAATGAGTTTGCACGTCAGACTTTAGCTGGGCTCAATCCAGTGAACATTGAGATTTTGAAGGTAATATTAAAGTAATCCATCATCTCTTATCTTGTATACGTTTTGTTCACCAGTTGTTTATAGGGAGTCCTTGAGTTGGTTGTATTTGCAGGAATTTCCAATTCTCAGCAAGCTAGACCCTGCTGTTTATGGCCCTCCAGAGTCAGCTCTCACAAAGGAACTGATAGAGCAAGAACTAAATGGACTTAGTGTGGAAGAGGTATTGATACGTGCTTCCATTAAGATATATGGATTTATATTGCCCCTTCTTTCTTATATACGATGGTTCATTTTCTAGAAATTCATATGATGCAGGCCCATTAATTTTGACTCAGAAGAAAAAGAATATTTTGATATTCATGCCATCTTCTGTTATCTATTTAGCAAAGTGCATAACTTTATCAACATCCTATTTATGGTTCTTTTCAAATGTGTTATAAACAAACATGAAACTGTCAACCAGGGGGCGTATCTAATTCTAACTTGCAGAATTTTTTTTCTTTTTGAAAGACTGAACCAACTACAATTGCAGAAATCCAGAAGTATACAATTTTTGGCTAAATTAAAAATTACACCTAATTTTGTCTTATTTTCATTTGGTCCTTTACGTTTCATTTATTTATTTATTTCAGTCCTTAAACTTCCATTTATTTCTGATGTAGTCCGTATGTCCATTTACAAGATTGGACAAAAGTTGACAGAAGGACTACACTGAAAATAGATTAAAGTTAAATGATTGAAAAAAAAAAAAAAAAAACCCTTAAATGAATGAATTGAAAACATGCCAAAGTTAGTGGTTGTAATTTGCAACTTGACCAAAAAATTTCTATGGAAGCATTTATTTTCTTTCCATGTATAAATCTGTGCCTATCTGACATTTGATAAACTTTTTTACGAGTCTCTGACATTGATAATACAGGCTATTGAGGACAAGAAACTGTTTATACTCGATTACCATGACATGCTTTTGCCGTTCATTAAGAAGATTAATGCCTTGCCTGGGAGGAAATCTTATGCTTCTAGGACAATCTTTTTCTATACCAAGACTGGTTTTCTAAGGCCTATAGCTATCGAGCTTTCACTTCCTCCAACACCTTCATCGCTTCGAAATAAACTTGTTTACACTCATGGGCATTATGCTACTACACATTGGACTTGGAAGCTAGCCAAAGCTCATGTTTGCTCAAATGATGCTGGCGTCCATCAACTAGTGAATCACTGGTAATTAAAAATCTGCTAAGTTTCAAGTTATATCCTATCAAATTAATTTCACCAAATTCAGATTATGTGGGAACTTAGAGAGGAACTGATTTGAGACCACAGTATCAGAACTAGAAACCTGGGTTCGCCTAAGGAAAATTGGGAATGGACACAGATTTTGGTTGCATGCTTCATAAAGGTAGTAAAGACATGTAGATTGCTGATCTGTTGATTATTTGTGAACAGGTTGAAGACTCATGCTTGCATGGAGCCTTATATAATCGCAACTCATAGGCAGCTCAGCTCAATGCACCCCATTTACAAGCTGCTTCACCCTCATATGCGCTACACATTAGAAATTAACGCACTCGCACGGCAAAGTTTAATAAATGGAGGGGGAATAATTGAAGCTAGTTTCAGTCCAGGAAAGTATGCCATGGAGCTTAGCTCTGCAGCCTACAAGAGTCTGTGGCGGTTTGACATGGAGGCATTGCCAGCAGATCTTATTCGGAGGTATGGTTCTAAATCTAATGCACACATTAAAACACTAAAAAATTCTTTGATGCCTTTAAATCCCCACTACCTCTGGCGGCTTAGTCTGAACATATTATCATGGTTCCAAACTTTTCTTCCATAGGCTCACAGCTCACTATTGGCCTTCTGGCAGGGTAAACAATATAATTAATGAATGCTTGTCTTTGTTTCAGGGGCATGGCAGTAGAGGATTCTTCAATGCCCTGTGGTGTGAAACTTGTAATTGAAGACTACCCTTATGCTGCAGATGGCCTTCTAATATGGTCTGCAATTCAAGAATGGGTAGAATCATATGTTGAACACTTCTACTCTCAGCCAAATTCTGTAACATCTGATCTTGAACTCCAAGCCTGGTGGAATGAAATCAAGAACAAAGGTCACTATGACAAAAGGAATGAGCCCTGGTGGCCTAAACTCAATACCAAGGAGGACTTATCTGGTATTCTTTCCACAATGATTTGGATTGCTTCTGGTCAGCATGCAGCTATAAACTTTGGGCAGTACCCATTCGGAGGATATATGCCTAACCGTCCTACCCTCATGAGAAGACTCATTCCACAAGAAAATGACCCTGATTACGAGAAGTTTATTATGAACCCGCAGCATACTTTCCTGTCTTCGTTGCCAACTCAACTACAAGCCACCAAGATAATGGCAGTTCAAGACACCCTGTCAACTCACTCCCCAGATGAAGAGTACCTGGGTCAGGTGAATCCACTACACAACCATTGGATCAATGATCATGAAGTTTTGAAACTGTTTGATAGATTCTCTGCTAGATTAGAGGAGATAGAGGAGATAATACACCAAAGAAATAAAAACAATCATCTTAAAAATAGAAGTGGTGCAGGCATTCCTCCGTATGAACTGCTCCTTCCCACATCAGGTCCGGGAGTAACTGGTCGGGGAATCCCCAATAGCATTTCTATCTGATGGCTTTAGCTAGTGTGAAGGTTTCGTACATTCTCGTGTCATTAGCCAATTTCAGCTCAAAAACAATGTATCTATTGACACTGGTTAATCAATAAGTAATTTCAGCACAAAAATAATGCATTTATTTACAGTGGTTCATCAATAAGTAAAGAAAAATGAGAGTTTATTGATCTTTAGTTCAATTGGTACCTCCTTCCCCAATAGGAAGCAGCAATTATCTTATAAACCTATTCCATGGGGCGATCCTCTTACAAGCCTGTGGGGTTTTTTGGGGAGGGGGGGGGGGAAAGGGGGGTGTGATTGTAGTTTAGGCTATATCAAACTATGATAAGCAAGAGAACCATAAGATTTTATAGACAATGAGAAGCAACTGCTGCGTTAAAGTGTCAAAGTTGATGTTGATAAATGCGTCTGACCCAAGCTCATCTGGATTAAGCCTAGTTTGAAAAATGTGAGCATTACTACAGGTCTGGCTGAGGTTGAGCCAATAGTCTATTATGTGTTGAGTTTATTTGGGGACCTTTTCTTTTGGGTTGAGTTCGAGCCTATCTCAATGCAGCTCAATTGACAGGCATGGCTAATGGTAATGATGATAATAATGATCGTGGTCCTTAACTCCATACAATCAAATAATGTAAAACTATGTAATTGTCTCAACTGGCAATAAGTAAAACAATATTCTTATCTTTACAGGAAACAAAGACCAATTTTGGTTGTAGAGTATACAAATTATATGAATATCTATTATAATCATAAAAAATAACACCTTTGAAATTTATAATTTCGCGGTAGCTTTTGATAATGCAAGTTTGATTAGTTCCTTCCTCAACACCTTACCCGGGGCCTTTTTTGGTATCATGTCAACGAACATCACTCGCCGTATTCTCTTGTAGGGAGCAACCTGCAGCCATGTTTTCCAAAGGAGAAAGAGGAGACAAATTGATTTGAAGATGAAATCAGTCAAAAAGAATCCCTCTTTTTTTTTTTTTTAATCAAACAACGATATTTGATAATAGATTTGTACCTGTTTGGCAACAAAATCCATGATTTGTGGTTCATCAATGGTGCTACCATTATGTCTCACAATAAAAGCCATTGGTAATTGACCTACTTCCTCATCAGGATACCTGTCAATTACTTTTTTGTAATTGCTCACGTATGTTTATTTGCTAAACATAAACTCTAGCAATAGATAAGTGCATTCAGACAACATAAACTAATTCATAGAGTAATAGAAACAAAGTCACATACGGAGCAACAGCTACATCAGCAACTTCTGGATGAGAATGAAGCAGATACTCCAGTTCTGCTGGGGCAACCTGTATGCATAGCATGATTGTTCAAGCAAAACATATCAACCAAAAAAATTACGTAAAGTAAACAGTGATGGAGAAAACATGGTGGATTCATAAATATCAGTTCCGTATACTATCTAGTATTCACTATTCATAGTTGACCAACTCAGCAATTATGAAATTTGTTGTGCATAAGAAGTTGTGTCGTTGTAGCATTACTGAAGTGAGTGCAAACTTACCTGGTAGCCTTTGTATTTGAATAATTCCTTTATGCGTTCCACGAAAAACAGGAAACCTTCATTGTCAAAATAACATAAATCTCCAGTTCTTAACCATCCATCTGAATCAAGAATTTCAGTAGTTGCCGCTGCATCTCCAACGTAACCTACACTTTTAATTACAAGAATTAATGGAATTGTTAACTACAAGCTTCAGAGTTTTGAAAGGTTATATCAGGGCCCAACTAGGCCTAGCCATATAAAAATGCACCATAGAATACAATACAATACCCTTCATAACGGATGGTCCTCTAAGCCAAAGCTCCCCAGGCATCATAGGAGGCAAGCCAATGCCAGTATCAGGGTCCACAACCTTGGCTTCCGAATTTGACAAAAGCTTCCCTGTCGCACCCACTACTCCGCATTCTTTCACGCCCACTGTCCCGAACACTCGGCCCGTTACCTCAGTCAAACCGTAGGCCTATCATTACCATACATCGGTCATAATCATAAAATCACATTTTTTTTCGGAATTTCCTCTTTAAAAAAAAAAAAAATTACTTACAAGTTACAATGATGGTAATGGAGAATATGGTTCTCCTAATATAGGAAACAATTTATGTTTATTGAGATACAAAGCTCTTTGAACAAAAACTTCTACTTAAATAAAAAGAACAAACTGCAATGGTATGAGATGAGATGTAAACACCAAAGTCTTATGTTTAATTGAACACACCATGGTATTTATTTATGGGGGAGGTTTACAATAATGTTAGGATCAAACACTTTACCACAATTGCCCTATATGACAGACTAAATGGCAAAGAAAAAATAATCGGACCATATGATAATGACAAACAGCTAATTACAGTTTGCCATGTAAGACAATTGTGACAAAATATATATAAAAATATGTGATACTAGTAAGCATTATTCGGGTTTTTAAAATGCTTTTATGGTAAGAGGTGGAATAGTAAAAAAAGTTTAGATAACACTTCTTTATATAAATAAAAAAGAGTAATATAATAAAAAACTAACTATTTCTTTTGTTTTCTAGTTCTTTTAAGATAAGTATAAAGACGAGTAATTTTTTTTTTTATACAAGATCAAAATTCTACTTTAACTTAATTTAAGTGTATACGTATGTGAAGCTCAAGATTTAAACCTTGGTTATTGTCTCCTACACCCCACAAGTACTTATACTTATAGAGTGACCATCACACTAAAAGTGCACAATGGTAAGACAAATCAATTAAACCAAGAGTCCACGGTTTTACCATTCCGGACCATTATTATATGCTTTTATACAAACTAGTTAGGGTAGCATGTGCAAGGCACGTGCTTACCATAGAAAAAAAGTACTGTAGTAATTAAGGTCAATTCTAGATTTTATTTTTATTACAAAACAAATATATGAATCATTTGATTTTCAAAATATATAGAGGGCACTGTAGAGGCATTGCCTCTTCTTATATAGTTAGTAGAAAAAAGAGCACAAATCGATGATTGAAAAAAAAAAAGTACATATTGAATAAACTAAAAGTACTATAGTTTTTACACTTTCATCTAAGAAGTGTCACAACATTTTCACAAAACATTTATTTTCAATTATGGTTGATCACAGTTTTATATTTTATTATTTTATTTTGACTTATAAGAAATTTACACATCAATAATTGTGAAAATATTGTAAAATTTGTTGTGTCAGTATAACAATATATATAAAAGAAAAAAAAAGTACAAAAAAAAAAAAAGACAAAGTGGCTCAACAAAATGGCATTGTAGATGTACAACGCAAAAATACTGGATGTACAATGCAAAAATACTGTACGCGCATTCGTGCTTTTATATATAAGAAAAAAAGAGCACAAATGGATGATTAAAAAAAAATATACATATTGAACAAACCAAATGTACTTAAGCTTTTACACATTCACCGAACTAGTGTCACAATATTTTTACAAAATATTTATTTTTGGTTGATCACAGTTTGATATTTTATTATTTTATTTTGATTTATAAGAAACTGACACCTTAATAATTATGAAAATATTATGAAATTTTTCGTGTCAATATAATAATATATATATAAAAGGGAAAAAAAATTACAAATCGAAGACCAAAAAAAAAACTGTAACTACTGTAGCTACAGTGCAATTTTGGATGTTGCCCTTTCGTTATCTTCTTTTTGTCTTTTGCTGTAGAACTACATAACATAGCACACGCTCTTTTGATTGAAATCCTTGAAAATTTTAAATTATTTATCATTAAATAAATAATTTAAATTTGACCAAATCAACAATGACCTAAATAAAGTAAAATATAAATACAAATTTGCCCCTCAAAATAAAGTATTTAAACATCTATTTCATACATTAGTTTAAAAACTGAAAATTTTTAAACTTTTAAAAATTTTTATAAAAACACATATAGATAAAAAAAGTGTAAAAATACATATTTAAAAACTGAAAATTATTATTTAGAAACACTCACCAAAACCCCTAAGTCACCCAAAATCCCAATTGGGTAGTACCATAAAATATTTGTCAGCTAACCTGCGCCAATTGCAAATTGGGAAACCGTTCCTTGAACTTAACAAGGACGCTGCGCTGTAGAGGAGCGCCGCCACAAGCCACGACTTCAAGAGATCTCAAATCATAGCCGTCCATCAAATTCCCCTTAGTCATAGCCACAGCAACAGGTGGGGCCAATGCCACGTGCGTAACTCTAAACTCCTCGATCGCTCTCATCACAGCCGTCAGATCAAACCTGGGCCCCGTACACACCGCCACACTGTGACCCATCGCCAATTCTCTCATGAACAACCCCATTCCGTACACGTGGAAGAACGGAACCGTACACAGAGCCACCGCCGGCGAAGATCGAAGCTCACGCGACGCGAAAACTCCGGCCACCACGGATATCCAGTTCCGGTGAGTCAACTCGACGCCCTTGATTCGCCCGGTCGTGCCGGAGGAGTACAGAATCGTCGCCGTGTCGGACTGGTTCACGGTAACTCGTTGTTTATTATTATTATTATTATCTCCGGTCTTCGGACGCGTCATCAAGGACTCGAACTCCGGCGAGTCGAGCAAGACGGTGCCGTACCGGAGGGAGGGGATTTTGGCGGCGGTTTCTGAAGTGGCGAACGCGATGACGGGTTTGCTTAGGTGGATTTGGCGGGAAATCTCGGGTTTGGTGCTGGCCGGGTTGGAAGGCGAAACGACGACGCCTAAGGAGAGGAGAGAGAAGTGGAGGATTGGAAAGTGGAGAGAGTTGGGGGAGAGAATGAAGGCCGTGTCGCCCTTGGAGAGGTGGAGGCGGTTTTGGAGGGAGGAAGTTAGGGATTGGATTCGGCGAGCGAAGTCGGAGAAGGAAATGCGGCGGCGAGTAGTGGCATCGATGAGAGCTGCGGCGGCGGCGGTGGTTGGAGGCGGAGAGGAGTTGAGGTGAGGGAAGAGGTAGTCGGTGATGGAGAGTGGTGTGGTGAGCGGAGGAAGAGGAGTGATTGGTCTGAGACTGTGGTAGATTTTGGTTTGTGAGCAGAAGCCGCTGTTCGGGTCGATTGTGGAGTTGTGGTGGTTCGCCATTTTTGGGATGGGTTGGATGCACAGAATGGGCAAATCTATATGAATGAAAAGTGAGAACGGAAGGGAAGGAGGCGTAAGGGAAGTGAGGACTGAGAGGTCACATGACTCACATGTCATGCAACGTCTTTTTCATGTACTGAAACACTACTAATGACTTATTAACGCCACCGTAGGTCTAGGGTAGTCTCGGTCACATTAGGTTTAGGGTCACCTGAATTTTTTTTTTTTATATATAATAATTTTAAAAAATTTATTTGTCTATCGTTTAAAAAAAAAAAATTTGGGAACACCCTCAATTTTTTTTTTTTATATCAATAATTTCATGTACTGACTACTACTAATGACTTATTAACAGGGGTGGTGTCACTTTAGGTCCAGGGTGGTCCTGGTCATAGGACCACCTTGACCTGAATTTTTTTTTATATATAATAATTTAAAAAAATTTATTTGTCTATCCTTCAAAAAAAAATTTGGGAACACCCTCAGTTTTTTTTTTATATTAATAAAATTAAATTTTGCTCCATAATTTGTTTTAAATGATTGTTTGGTTGTTTATATTAAAAGATATGTAACTTGTAATATTGATAATGAGACTATTATGCACCGATTTCAAAATATGAAAACTCGTAGAAGTCAATTGTAAACTTTATCAGTCCGTTTGGTTCAACAGTTCAAACACATTGTTTAGTTTTCAAACCACAGAACTATATTGCCCAAAACCAGAAAATAACGTTTGGTGGCCCATCTGTGTTCACGTTCAGTTTGAAAAATGTTGTTCAAAATTATGGGCTTTTTAAAACATGGTCCGGGCTGATTTCAAACAATAAACACACATTTGAGTGGCAATTCAGTAATAAAATTGAAAAATATGAGGCCCACCTGATCAGCCTTTCTATCAATTAAACACACATACCAAAAATATGGGGCCCACCTGATCAGTCTCTCTCCTGATTAAAAAATATTATTTTGTACTTTTTGCCAACTTTTTTCATAAAATTAAACACACATACCAAACACATTTTTATGTTTTTTAAACACTAAAAACTATTGTTTAAACTATAATACCAAACACATTTTTTTGTTTTTTAAACACTAAAAAATACGTTTTTCAACAACACTTTTTAAACAATACTTTTTACATCTTTTTAAACAACAATTTTTAAACTCTATGACCAAACGGGGCCTATATATTTGTGTGTTTTTTTTTTTTTTTTTTGTAAATATGTGAATTTCTCTTTTTATTAAATTGTATAATTTATGTTCTATAAGGAACACCCTGAAAAAAAATTCCTGAAGCCACCACACTGCATATTACACACAAATTTACAAACATTACATTTTGAAACTAAAGTCTTGATATTTGGTTTCAAAATGTGACTTGAAATAGTGAGAAGAACCCTTTTTTTTTTCTACTGAATGTGTGTTAAATTATAAAATAATAAATAAAAGGGTGACATTTTAAAAATATATACATAAAAACTAAAAAGAAAAAAACGAAATTATAAACCAGATGACATTCCTTATTTAAGGTGGTGTTTAAATTAGGCTTGTTTTATTGGATATTAATTTTAACAAATCTATAGTTAAATTATAGTTTTTTTCTTGCATAGCAAACTGTAGGGTCCTAAGTTGTAGCCCAAGCCCAAAAGATATAGGATATGAGCCCAACAAGCCCAGCCCAATACAATGAATTTGTAGAGAGTGGGTGAAAGAGCTAGACTGATAGTGATTTAAGCAACGTCTAATACAGGTTCTAAATGATGAACAAATATAAAAACACACTTGAAATTCAAATAAACTGATGTCTGAAGAGATAAATTAGTGTTTGAAAGGCTAATACAATTCTTAGAGCTACAGTGACTCTTTCTTTTCTTCTTCTTCTCTTTTCTTTTTTCCGATCCCCCCCTCTGTAAGAGGACTTTTACACTTATATAGTTTTCTTCTAGACTATCCTAATCGTCCACTTGTTCTTCATCTAAACGTTCACTTGAGTATATGTCTTGTCAGGTATTTTCGTTGGTTCTCCATGAGTAGTAGTAGTTGAGACTACATTGTTTAGAGGTCTTCTCCACATTAATGCGGCCAGAAAAGTTGCTGCAGTGCATTTAATGCGGTGGTAGTAGCTTTTCCTTTAGATATTTCTTTGTTCTTATTATCTTTATATGTGCCTGAAGTTCATCCTTATCATTGGAATTGCCAGGAAAGTCACTCAAACCTCTCAGGTACTTGCTTGATCGATATGCTTCATATCCGAGGAGGACACACTCTTCGGACTATATTCTTTGATCATTTCCATGCACATTTATCCCACCCGGGATCCTTCTCAATCATTTACTCCTCTTCGGACACACCTCAGTCTTCAAATAAGGCCCTAGGTCCAAAACATAAATTTGGGCTTCTACCCCCAGACAAACTTTTAAAGATTATTTGAAATGAATAATCAGGGGCCGCACCAAGTGTAGTTCAAAGTGGTCACATGACAACTTGATTTGAATTTTTTTTTTTTTTTAATATACCTATAAAAAATTGGATTTTAAATTAATAAGGGTCATTAACCATCTCAGATATAAAATATATAAATATATATATATATATATTGAGCACTCTAAAAAAGCTTGAACACCTTAAATAACAATTTGAGCCCATTAAAAATTAAATTCAACATCTCCAAAAAAATCGCAAGAAATGCTATGTTCATAATTTTTTCGCGACATTTTTGTAACAAACCCTAAGTAGTAGGTTGTTACTGATGGACAAAAATAATTTCAATGGTATGTTCAAATTAAAACTAATAAAAACTTACCACCTAGGCTTTATTGTGTATGTTGCACAAAACACTTCTAAAAAATTGTCCAAACAAACAAATTAGTCTAAGCATATTTTAAGATTTCTATTTTTTTTATTAAAAAATGCACACTTTTCAAATAGCTAGTATGTTAATGCTTGCTTTAATCTTTATCCGAATTTGTTGGATTTATGTGATACATTTTTTCAAAAAAATAATGCATTTTATTTATATTGTTACTTATTTCGGCAATATGTTGGTAATTGAATGAGAGATCAATAGTTTAATGATTTCTAAATTGTATACATTGAAAAAGATGTAACTAATAACATTGATATTGAAGCTATCATATCATAGAATGATTTCAAAATATGAAAACTTATGAAAGAAATTTTAAAACTTTATGTATCTGTGCTTTTTTTTTTTTTTTTTTTTTTTGTGTTATAATGCTACGTACATGTTTGTGTTCTGTAAATAAGTTGTAAACCATCCTTCATATTGATTCCTTGGTATCTATAATCTGTAACATATAAATTTTCACAATACTTATGCTACTATGTTGCTAAGGGGTCACCTCCTTTGTCATACAGGCTAGCCACTACCATCAAGACACCGAAACCCCTACGGGTTTTTTTTTTTTTTTTT
>NW_027069692.1:0-19101 GCF_002906115.3 Quercus suber | reverse complement strand
TTTTTTTTTTTTTTTTTTTTTTTTTGTGATGTTAATATATTCAAGTTTTATTTTTATATTTTTTTTAATTTAAGTTTTTTAATGACTCTTAGAGCCACCACGGTCAATAATAACACCTAATTTCATCAAAATAATAATAATAATAAATACCATATTTAATAAAATATTTAAATTTTAAGTTTCTATAATTTAAAACTATGCATAAAATATAAGTTTAATCATCGAATAGTAAATAATATCCAAATTATATGAAATTTGGTATACTTTTTAAGAACATATAAAAGTATAACGAAATTCAATGGCAAGATTTTCAAAGTATTCATTCAAAAAAATTATTAAATAATGTAATATTATTTGTTAAAATTTCACGTTGCATAACATGCATTGACCTTCTTATTTATAGGATCGAACCGTGTCCAATGTTAGAGATTTTGTCACTCGAATGTAATTTTGGAGTGGGGAATCTGTCATTCTAATTTCTAAATTCTAACCAATCCAATGTTCCATTTATCAACCCAAAAAAAAAAAGGATCCAATGTTCCACTTTTGTACAACTTTTTTTTTTCCTTTTTCTTTTTAAAATTAGGGGTGGGTAATTTGGTTGGATAGTGTTTGTTTTGGGTATATAAGTAGAGAGAGTATTTGGTGCACAATGTAAAGCCATATTCTACCATGGTTCAATTTTAAATCATCTATAAGACACATGCATACACATTTGTCCAAACCATGTCATAATGTCGCACTATCAATAAGGGGAAGACGATCAGAGAGTTGGACAAACTTTCATTTCATGGTATGAAATATGTGAACATAACACAAATTTGTTGATTTTTATGGTCCCGTTACTTTTTTGCATTTATTTTTGGTTTCATGATTTAAAAAATAAATAAATAAATAAAAAATCGTACCTTAAGAATGGTACAAATATGCAATGAAGCTACTAAACTAATTAAAATGTATATGTTTCTTTACTCTAATTTAGTTTACTTTTTCTTTATAATATATATAAACAATATTATCCAAAATCATCTTACATAAAATATTACAAAATTATCCGTGCATTGCACGGACAACTTACTAGTTATAGTCAATTACGTGGACAATTATGGCAGAATGTGTGTTTGTTTAGTATTGGCTACTGACTATCGCGTATTGACACGGCTACTGACTTCCTATACCTGTGCTCAGCGACAGCATTCGTGGCCCTTTACATTCCACGTACATTTCAAAAAGATCATGGATTTTACCTGAGCCAGCTGTCCATACGTCACATAATGGTGAAAATGTTACTGATTGTGTTTCCGATTCATATAAGCTCCCAATTGGTACCAATGACTTTGCGTTAAGATAAAAATTACCCCCACTCACTCTACATTAATTTGTACCTTTCTCATTTTTTTACTTTTTTTTTTTATATTTAATAGTCCAGATTGAAAGTTGTTTTTTTTTTTTTTTAATCACAATCATCCATTACTATTACATTAGGAGTGCTGAACTCAATCCAAAATTTAATAAGAACGCTAAATTTTTTGTCAGTTTTGTACACCATTACCGATAACTTAGGCAAAATGATTAGGCTTCAAACCTGATAACCTTTATCCTTATAGTGTGCGTTTGCGTATTACTTCTTCAGCATTTGCGTTTGGCTGGTCCTATGGTACTGTTTATGGATTAGTCAAGTTGCGCAAAATGTGTGATTAGTGTTTTGGTTGTTTAAAAAATATTTTGTTACAGTGTTTTTAACAATAAGTTTTCAGTTTTCAACAAATAAGCGATATTTAAACATACACATAGTTTTAAGATCCATTTCTTATGGAGCAATGTTGTTAATATAGCATTTTACACAACTTTTACTATGTGGTGAGCTATGAGTAGTAAAAATGTACACCCACATGGATCTACAATTTTTTCTTCAGTGCTTATGTCTCACCACATGAGAAGTTTGATAAAGGTTGTGTAAAATGTTGTGATAATTGCTCTCTTTTATCTTGTTTACGTTATTTTTTAGGTTGTAACTATGAAATATATTAATTTTAAAAATTAATACACCTTCTAAGGAATAATTATTACATCCCTTTTAGAGATGAATGGTTATTTTAAATATTAGCTATTCATAAAGAATGATTATTCATGTAAT
Source organism: Quercus suber (assembly GCF_002906115.3). NCBI lineage: Eukaryota > Viridiplantae > Streptophyta > Magnoliopsida > Fagales > Fagaceae > Quercus > Quercus suber. The sequence continues at coordinate 16,964 of NW_027069692.1, read as the reverse complement.
AAAAACATAATCAAACTACTGAATAGCTAACCCATAGGAATAGCTCTTATATTACATTGTCTATTATAGTCTACCAAATGTACCCTAAACTTTTTGTGTGTATGGTAAGTTTGCTCTGGACAAGACACTGAAAGAGAAGGGAAAATGTTATGACATCTTCAGTTTATGGTTCAAACCCCAGTACTAACTACGCATCAAAAAATAAGAAGGAAGAATATGTAGGTTTCATTTGAATTTAAACTAGTGGTATAATAAAATAACAATAATAATAACTGAAAGTTCTGAGTATGATTCTCTTATAAAGTCTAAGTCTCATGGAATTTTGTTTTTAGTTTTTCCATTCCATTGTGTATGCACATGCATTTTATGATTATTTACCCACACAATTATTAGAAAGTGTGCTTAGTTCATATGCTTTTTTAAAAGTCGTTATTCAAAATATTCTATTATTTTAAAATTTGAAAAGTAACTATAAGGATTCAATTTGAATTTCTAGCCTAAGCGATAAATGAACTTAGGCAAAAAATATCTAATACAATGAATTTGTAGAGAGTGGGTTGAAAAACTGAGTTTTAACGAGTTGGACAACAAGTATAATGAATTCAAGTGACAAGAAAATGAAGATAAACTGATTTAATCTAAAGAAAATCGTCCTCAGCATAATCTAAGGAGATTAGTTTTTATATGTTTCTTTCCAATTTGATTACAAAGTTTGCTATTAATGGCTACAATGTTTTTCTCTTATATTTCTGATCCCCTTCTCTCAGAGTCCCCTTTCCATTTTATACTATTTTCTCCTTTTCATCTCCACCTTTCACGTGCAGATCAGATTGTAGGTGATGATCCTTGTCCCATCAACACCTTCTTAAAGTATTTAGGTAATAGCAGTAAGGCTGAAAGTTACTGTTCAAGTATCACTTCCTCATCAATATGGCCAGAGAGTTAGCTGCAGAGCATTTAATACAATGGTAGCAGCTTTCCCTTGAGATATTTCATGACCTTTCTCTATCCTGTTCCTTCCTGATACTTATCCTCATTCATGGAACAATCCAGAATGTTATTTTTGATGGCAGACCACACCCTCTGACCTCGACTTTGCTCAGCCGCGGAGGGATTCTTCTTCGGACCACCTTTTTGGACGACCTTAACCGGATTTCACCTCTTCACTTACTAACACGGTTCATCATGAAAGTGTTTACCCGTCCTCGGATTATTTAACATCCTTGGATTGGGCCAGGAGCCCAATATATACATAAATATGGGCTCCTGAGCCTAACACCCCTACAACTACTATTATAGAAACACTATTATTAATTTAAAATATAGCAAAATTCTTCTTTTAGATTGTACAATATAATGTAAATTTATATTATATACAAAAAAAAAAAAAAAAAAAAAGTGGCAAATATTATATACATTTGTAAAAAATATACAATATTCATCATTTCTTTACAAACATGTACAATATTTATTACTTTTTGTATGTTTGTCATGTCATGTAAGTTTACATTGAAATTGCAATCTAGACATAAAAATCACATTGAATATAAAGCAAATTGATGATCACTCACAAGTTAACAATATAGCTACTAGTCCTTTGCAGTACTACATAGTGATCTTTTTTTTTTTTTTAAGAAAGACACAGGACTAAAACACACTTAGTGATCTTATTTTGTTTGATTGAACTACATGTATCAACATATCAACCTATATTCATCAATGAAAATATCAATCAATAAAATAATAATATAATTAACAATCCTATTTTACATTACTATTTTATGAGTTAATATAGTTTTCTATCACTTCACTAAAACAAAGAGCAGCTGAGTCTTAAACTTAAAGTGAACACATTTGAATATTCAAATAGAGAGAGGGATTCAAAGAGAGATAAATACAGCAGTGGAGCCATAGAGGGCTTGAAGGCTAGATTTGTGCCGATTGTCCCTGGTTGGCTGGTCAGATCTTCAACTTGATGGAGCTCTTTGCAGCAAGCGGCGATGGGTGAATGATGAGATTGTTTGTTTGATTCATATAGATATAAAGATAAGTTTTTTTTTTTTTTTCCATTTTTATTAGGAGGAGTTCTGAATCTCTTGATTTAAGAGTCCTAAATAGAAAAGATTTGGGTTTATTTTTTCTATTTATCCTTTTGTGAGTGTTTGAATTTATTAAAATTATTTTGTTGCTTATTTTGGAGGAGCTATGGATCAACAACTCAATGAATGGCCAAATTTTATTTTTGATTCCGGGTTCTTTATATCAAAATTTCCTCTTTCGGTTGAAAGTAAACTATTCAAGGTCTGACTCTGAAGTTATTTCTTTCCAAAATTCTAGGGCGGCTGGTAAGTAAATTCCTCTTAAATTTTAAGATAATTTTTGGGCTTATACCTACTACTATTTTATTTCTTTCACATAAGGACACGGGGCCTGGGCCCCCTTGGGCACCCTACTAGGTCCGTCCCTGTCCGGAAGGCATGCGTCCAAGTCAACTGCCGAGTCGTTCAGGGTTTACGCCTTTCTAATGGCCCTTAACGATAGATGGCCTATCTTGAACTTGTATGTAGGAACGAAAGAGGTCAAGAGCTGGGAATCAATGGACCTTCTTTCTTCTATTCTTGTCGTTACAAATTTACTCTTTTTCTTGTTTAAAATCTCCTATGGAGTACTAGACAGCATAACTCCATCCCAAATTTTAAGTGATGGTGACACCATAGTGTCCAGAGAAGGAAACTTTGTACTGGGTTTCTTCAGTCCTGGAAGTTCCAAGAATCGTTACTTGGGAATTTGGTACAAGAGCATCCCAGTTCAAACTGTTGTTTGGGTTGCAAACAGAGTTCGCCCAATCAACGATACTGCATGCGTCCAAGCAGGGGCGGAGCTAGAAATTTTCCTTTGGGGGGGCCAGCCAAGACTAAATGATCATATTGATTAACAAGATAATATATATATATATATATATGTGNAACAGAGTTCGCCCAATCAACGATACTTCTGGGATTTTGATGATAAACAGCACTGGAAATCTTAACGTCATCCAGATAATTCGGTTGTTTGGTCAGCAAGCACTTTGAAAGAAGCTCAGAGTCCATTGTTACAACTCCTGGATACTGGGAATCTTGTGGTAACAGATGGCAATTCAGAAGATTATTTGTGGCAAAGCTTTGACTATCCATCTGATACAATTTTACCAGGGATGAAACATCGGTTGGGATTTGAAGAGAGGTCTCAACAGGCGCTTTATTGCATGGAAGAACTGGGATGACCCATCTCCTGGAACTTCTCATGAGATTGACACTTCATAACTACCCAGAGCTTATTTGGGCTGCAGGCTCAACACTGTTGTATTGTGTGTGTGTGTGTGTGTGACCCACTCATTACTGGACAAATTTGTCAACAAATTTGTCAAACATAGACAAATTTGTTAGTTTTGGAATGTGTATGAGCTTTTCAAATAAAATTAAGATTTATGTATCTAATCTAGTATTAGATGTGTTTGTCATACCAAAGCTTACTTAAATATGGTTGTCTTAGTTTGTTAGCATGAAATACTAAATATAAATAATGAATTAGACTATCAATTGGATTAATAAATAAGAGGAAGAAAAAAAAAATGATCAACCATAATATAAATAAATAGAAATTGAAATTGAACTTCGATAAAATGAATAGAATTTGATGTAAAATAGAAATGAAAAAGGAGAAGAAATGGAGGAGTAGAGAGATTAAGGAACACTTTCACCGTGAGTGATGAGGTAGAAGGAAAATACAAATTGAAAATGTGAAGTAATAACCTTCTATAAAGGGAAGCTACAGCCCAATAGTAAAAATTATACAAGTTGGGCTTGTGTGATGACATGTTGGGAGAGGAGAGATGAAGAAAGACTAACAAAAGGTTAACATAATTGAATAAATTTGATGAATCAAGGAGACTTGAGGGGGCCAATCAGTTTCATTTGAAGGGGCCAAATCTAACAAAAAAATTCTTTAGGGCCTATTTTTACCTGACTATAAAAAAAATTTGAACATTATGGCCCCCCCACAGTATAAGGCGGCTCCGCCCCTGCGTCCAAGTCAACTGCCGAGTCGTTCAGGGTTTATGCCTTTCTAATGGCCCTTAACGATAGATGGCCTATCTTGAACTTGTATATAGGAACGAAAGAGGTCAAGAGCTGGGAATCAAATTGATTCAATCAATGGACCTTCTTTCTTCTATTCTTGTCGTTACATATTTACTCTTTTTCTTGTTTAAAATCTCCTATGGAGTACTAGACAGCATAACTCCATCCCAAATTTTAAGTGATGGTGACACCATAGTGTCCAGAGAAGGAAACTTTGTACTGGGTTTCTTCAGTCCTGGAAGTTCCAAGAATCGGTACTTGGGAATTTGGTACAAGAGCATCCCAGTTCAAACTGTTGTTTGGGTTGCAAACAGAGTTCGCCCAATCAACGATACTTCTGGGATTTTGATGATAAACAGCACTGGAAATCTTAACGTCATCCAGCATAATTCGGTTGTTTGGTCAGCAAGCACTTTGAAAGAAGCTCAGAGTCCATTGTTACAACTCCTGGATACTGGGAATCTTGTGGTAACAGATAGCAATTCAGAAGATTATTTGTGGCAAAGCTTTGACTATCCATCTGATACAATTTTACCAGGGAAATGGACCTTCTTTCTTCTATTCTTGTCGTTACAAATTTACTCTTTTTCTTGTTTAAAATCTCCTATGGAGTACTAGACAGCATAACTCCATCCCAAATTTTAAGTGATGGTGACACCATAGTGTCCAGAGAAGGAAACTTTGTACTGGGTTTCTTCAGTCCTGGAAGTTCCAAGAATCGTTACTTGGGAATTTGGTACAAGAGCATCCCAGTTCAAACTGTTGTTTGGGTTGCAAACAGAGTTCGCCCAATCAACGATACTTCTGGGATTTTGATGATAAACAGCACTGGAAATCTTAACGTCATCCAGCATAATTCGGTTGTTTGGTCAGCAAGCACTTTGAAAGAAGCTCAGAGTCCATTGTTACAACTCCTGGATACTGGGAATCTTGTGGTAACAGATGGCAATTCAGAAGATTATTTGTGGCAAAGCTTTGACTGTCCATCTGATACAATTTTACCAGGGATGAAATTCGGTTGGGATTTGAAGAGAGGTCTCAACAGGCGCTTTATTGCATGGAAGAACTGGGATGACCCATCTCCTGGGAACTTTATCTTTGAGATGACACTTCATAACTACCCAGAATTTTATTTGTGGCAAGGCTCAACAATATACTTCCGTACTGCGCCTTGGAATGGCTATGGCTTCAGTGGTTCACCTGGACTAAAGCCAAATCCGGTGTTTGCCTTCGAATTTGTGTTCAATCAAGATGAGGCCTACTTCATGTTTACCCTGAAACAGTCACTTTACACAAGAACACTTCCCAACCAAACTAACTCTATGTTTCAAATCTTAATATGGACAGAACAAAGTTGGAATCTTTATGGATCTCTTCCTATAGACTACTGTGATACTTACGCCCTTTGTGGAGCCTATGCAAGATGTCTTGTTACCGACGCTCCAATCTGCCAATGTTTAAAGGGATTCAAACCCAAGTCACAACAAAGATGGGATTCAATAGATTGGTCCCAAGGATGTGTACGCAATAAACGATTGAGCTGCGAGGAGAAAAGCACACATGGGTTTCTTAAATTTTCTGGATTGAAACTCCCAGATACTACACACTCATGGGTGAACACAAAAATGAATCTCAAGGAATGCAGGGCAGAATGCTTGAATAACTGTTCTTGTACGGCTTATACAAACTCAGATATCAGAGAAGGTGCTGGCTGCGCCATCTGGTTTGGTGATCTAGTAGATATTAAACAGTTTCCGGCTGGTGGACAGGATCTATACATTCGGATGCACCCTTCAGAACTGGGTATGAGTTTGATTTTGTGAAAGATGATCTTCAATTACTGTTTTCAATTGTCTTTCAATTTTTTGTTTTTTAGAATTTAAAATATATTTATCCATGGTAGACGGGATTAAGGAACACATTAGGAAATTAATCCTTCACAAGTGAACCAAAGCTCTAATACCAAATAAAAATTACTTGTGACCCCTAATACAACTTAACTACCAATTTTAACCAATTATTCTGTATTAAGTGAAGTACTTGATTCATCAAATATTCAAGCATGAAAATAAGCATAGATATACATTAGAGCATATGAACCACAAACACACATTAACAGTTGCGGAGCTACGTTGTCCATGGCCCCCTAGAATTTTAATTTTCTTCTACTGTTAGGCTATGAGTCTTTTTTCTTTTTCTTTTTCTTTTTTCTTTTGATACCAAAACAAGAAAAGGATTACATTCAGATAAAATAGAGTCCGGAGCTCTCAAAAGGACAACAAGCATAGAGTATTGCTTAACAATATTATGAATATCATCTATTAAACTATCAATCCACCAAGGCCAGTAGCTCTTAGATCTCCAGAAGAGTTGAATTTCCTTCTTAGGATCTTGAAAAGCCGTGAGAAATGCATTTTTGACAATTGCACATCCTTCCCTTGATTTACCAATCAGGGCAGCACCTTGTCCTCCTCTAATTACTTTGCTGGAGGTTTCAACAAGATACAACAGCTGCCAAGCTTCTTGATAGGGCCAAACCAGGGTAAGGTGCTGGTTGTCTTCCTCTGATGTTGGGTCTTGACCTGTAAGAGTTTTAGGAAAAGCAGCATTGTACTTGAGAGTTAAAGCATTTGAGATTAGTATAACCTCCCTAGCATTGGGTAGCTTTCCTTCAAAGACTATGCCATTTCTGTGATTCCATATACACCAAAGGGTAACAAACAAGGTAGGGATGCAGGTCTTGATTCCGGTTTCCTTTTGGCTTCCTTGTAACCAGTTAGAAATCCAATCAGAAATAGTGTGGTAGTGAAGAGTATCAGTACGAGTAGTTATTTCACTGCCTAACCAAACGGCTCTAGCAAAATGGCATTTGAGGAACAAGTGCTCTAAAGTTTCCCTATCTTCTTGACAAAAAGGACAGGTATCCAAACAATTTAAACCTCTATGGATAAGGGTGTTTCTAACAGGGAGGGCTGAGTGTAAGACTTTCCAGATAAATTGCAGAATTTGTTGGGGTAGAGGGATTTTCCAAAAAGTTTTCCATATCTTTTGTGGGATAGCAGCTGGGTTTGGGAGAGCTGGAAGGTTGTCATTGAGAAGGATGGAATAGGCCTTTTTCACTTGGAATTTACCAGTGGTAGAGAAAGGCCAAATGATTTTGTCTTGGGATTCCAAAGGTCTCAATTTGGGTATTGAGATGTTCAGGATGTTCTCAGCTTCTTCCTTATTGTAAAGAGAAGCGATGAGTGGCAGGTCCCAAGTATTGGTGGCAGGTTTAATCAGATTGGCAACACAAAGGGCAGGATCTAAGGTTGAAGGGTTTTTTGGTTTAAACCAAGCTGGATGTTGGAGTGGGATGCTATGTCCTGTACTTACTTTCCAAGTGCACTGGAAAAGTTTGGGATTGGGTTTGTTCATAATATTTTTCCAGGAACAGGAGCTGCTTCGTTTGGGTTTGTGTGAGAGAATGTGTTCCCGTTGACAATATTTTGAGGTAAGTCTTTGCCAGGATGGATTTATTACAATACTTAATAAATAATTTTGTTTTTAAAAATAATGATGATGTGGCAAGCTGGGGAGAAGTTAACAAAAAGTCAAAAATTTCGGTTATATATATATATATATATATGTTGTATTGGTGGTGCTTAAAATAATAGTTTGTAAAATTCTGTATGTGTATATAGTGAACTAGACCCTTTTTTTGTATTTTCATTAATGTTTAAGTATATGACAATTTATTAATTTGATAATTTTGTATTTATAGATTTATGAATTATGATTATTTTATCAATATTGCAATTTGGTCCCCTAGGTTTCTTAAATTTTCTGGATTGAAACTCCCAGATACTACACACTCATGGGTGAACACAAAAATGAATCTCAAGGAATGCAGGGCAGAATGCTTGAATAACTGTTCTTGTACGGCTTATACAAACTCAGATATCAGAGAAGGTGCTGGCTGCGCCATCTGGTTTGGTGATCTAGTAGATATTAAACAGTTTCCGGCTGGTGGACAGGATCTATACATTCGGATGCACCCTTCAGAACTGGGTATGAGTTTGATTTTGTGAAAGATGATCTTCAATTACTGTTTTCAATTGTCTTTCAATTTTTTGTTTTTAAGAATTTAAAATATTTTTATCCATGGTAGACGGGATTAAGGAACACATTAGGGAATTAATCCTTCACAAGTGAACCAAAGCTCTGATACCAAATAAAAATTACTTTTGACCCCTAATACAACTTAACTACCAATTTTAACCAATTATTCTGTATTAAGTGAAGTACTTGATTCATCAAATATTCAAGCATGAAAATAAGCATAGATATACATTAGAGCATATGAACCACAAACACACATTAACAGTTGCGGAGCTACGTTGTCCATGGCCCCCTAGAATTTTAATTTTCTTCTACTGTTAGGCTATGAGTCTTTTTCTTTTTTTTTTGTGATACCAAAACAAGAAAAGGATTACATCACAGAGTTGGGAGACTGACTTGCTACCATATTAGCAAGTTTCTTACATTCAGATAAAATAGAGTCCGGAGCTCTCAAAAGGACAACAAGCATAGAGTATTGCTTAACAATATTATGAATATCATCTATTAAACTATCAATCCACCAAGGCCAGTTGCTCTTAGATCTCCAGAAGAGTTGAATTTCCTTACTGTCAGTTAGGATCACCACCCTTTGAAGACCTGAATGGGCTGTGTAAATGAGTGCTTCACGGATTGCAGCAAGCTTTGCCTTCTTAGGATCTTGAAAAGCCGTGAGAAATGCATTTTTGACAATTGGACATCCTTCCCTTGATTTACCAACCAGGGCAGCACCTTGTCTTCCTCTAATTACTTTGCTGGAGGTTTCAACAAGATACAACAGCTGCCAAGCTTCTTGATAGGGCCAAACCGGGGTAAGGTGATGGTTGTCTTCCTCTGATGTTGGGTCTTGACCTGTAAGAGTTTTAGAAAAAGCGGCACTGTACTTGAGAGTTAAAGCATTTGAGATTAGTATAACCTCCCTAGCATTGGGTAGCTTTCCTTCAAAGACTGCCATTTCTGTGATTCCATATACACCAAAGGGTAACAAACAAGGTAGGGATGCAGGTCTTGATTCGGGTTTCCTTTTGGCTTCCTTGTAACCAGTCAGAAATCCAATCAGAAATAGTGTGGTAGGGAAGAGTATCAGTACGAATAGTTATTTCACTGCCTAACCAAACGGCTCTAGCAAAATGGCATTTGAGGAACAAGTGCTCTAAAGTTTCCCTATCTTCTTGACAAAAAGGACAGGTATCCAAACAATTTAAACCTCTATGGATAAGAGTGTTTCTAACAGGGAGGGCTGAGTGTAAGACTTTCCAGATAAATTGCAGAATTTGTTGGGGTAGAGGGATTTTCCAAAAAGTTTTCCATATCTTTTGTGGGATAGCAGCTGGGTTTGGGAGAGCTGGAAGGTTGTCATTGAGAAGGATGGAATAGGCTTTTTTCACTTGGAATTTACCAGTGGTAGAGAAAGGCCAAATGATTTTGTCTTGGGATTCCAAAGGTCTCAATTTGGGTATTGAGATGTTCAGGATGTTCTCAGCTTCTTCCTTATTGTAAAGAGAAGTGATGAGTTGCAGGTCCCAAGTATTGGTGGCAGGTTTAATCAGATTGGCAACACAAAGGGCAGGATCTAAGGTTGAAGGGTTTTTTGGTTTAAACCAAGCTGGATGTTGGAGTGGGAGGCTATGTCCTGTACTTACTTTCCAAGTGCATTGGAAAAGTTTGGGATTGGGTTTATTCTTAATATTTTTCCAGGAACAGGAGCTGCTTGGTTTGGGTTTGTGTGAGAGAATGTGTTCCCGTTGACAATATTTTGAGGTAAGTCTTTGCCAGGATGGATTGGGGTTGTTGAATGATTCTCCAAAATTGTTTAGCTATTAAGGCTTGGTTCATCAATTTAAATTTCCTTATACCCAATCCACCTTCATTTCTAGGTCTACAGATGGTGTCCCAATTGATAAGATGGAGTTTTCTATATTCTCCAGCCAACTACCATCCTCAGCTTTGATTTGGGTGATTCTGTTTCAGAGTCTTCTGTTTCTTGTAATGGTTTGAAAATATTTTGTGTTTCGATCTCCCTTGATAATCCAAGTACTCCGAGCTTTCTGAGCCCACATAATTTCCTCTCTATCCAATAAGGTTTCTAGCTGAGAACTAACATCCATTTCTTTTTGAACATCCTGTAAGGATTTGACACTGGCTTGGATTTGTTGTAGTTCTTCTTTCTTTTTTGCTATCTCCCTTTGAATCTGCCAAAAACAGTATGATTCCAACCTTTAAGCTCCTCCTTTACCTTTTTAATTCTCTGGACCAACTTGAATGCACGAGAACCCTGGTAATTGGTTTTCCAAGCTTCCTGTATTATGCCAAAACAATCTGGGTGGGATGTCCACATCCACTCAAATCTGAAAGGTCTTTGTCCAAAAGGGGGTCTCCAAGTAGTATCAAGTAAAATGGGGCCATGGTCGGAGCACATAATGGGAGAAAGGTCTTTGTCCAAAAGGGGGTCTCCAAGTAGTATCAAGTAAAATGGGGCCATGGTCGGAGCACATAATGGGAAGGTTTTGGATGAGGCAATGGGGGTAGGCATTACACCATTCCCAATTTGCAAAGGCCCTGTCTAATTTTTCCATCACAAAATCAGTACCTGGCCTCTTATTTTTCCAAGTATATGAAAGACCTTTAGATTCTATGGGTAAGAGGCTCAGGTTTGATGAGCAACTTCTCAATTCCTGACTACCTTGTATCCCTGTATCCTTAAAAGCTAATTTATCCTCAAAATCCAGTACTTGGTTAAAATCACCTATACATAACCATCTACCATTAATATGAATATCCCTGCCCAGTTGTTCTAATTTTTGCCAAACTTCATTTCTTTTAGAAAGTGTGGGGTGGCGAGGGTTGAAGAAATATGAGCTAAATTCAGTTGGGTAGTCTCTGGTTCAGATTGTGGTGAGGCATTGTTTTGGTCTATAGTGTTAGGGGTGGGTTGATTTTCCATCATACGGTTTGGGCTAGCAAGGTTCGGGCTTGAGTTTTGGGCTACAATTGGGCTTTGGGCTGAAATGTGAATAATTGTTTCCCCTGAGATTTGGTTATTCTGATAGCAACAGAAAAAGTAAAAGGTTATGGGCCCCCAAGAAAAATATGACCCCCCACTTCTTTCTAGGAACTCTACTTACTGCTTAGTCCAATAGATAATAGCCCAAAGTCCTCCAAATAAAATACTAGCTAACTCTCCCAATTTTTCAAATAATTTGTTGTCAATTCAATAGACAATAACCCCTGGGTAATTCTTAAATGTTTTGGGAGCAATGCTCCCCCCTCTCACATGAGGGGTGCGCCCCGTGGTGGGACCCACATGTGGGGCCCATCCCTCATGTGAGAGGAGGGAGCATTACTCCCGAAACACCTAAGTTTTTTCCATAACTTACACTCTCAAAATAACATCTTTTACCACTCATTTTCAAACAAAATTTACTTTTTTCCCATCCTTCTCAACCTCAAGAAGCCACCTATGGGATTCTCAATAGATACCAGCCCCATGTTTCTTTCCTCTCATTGTTTATTGCTCTAACACTTTAACTCGGAAACAAATAAACTCGTTTTTTTTTTTTTTAGCCTTCATGAAAGTAATTGAACCTCAACATTTTAAGTTTCTTTGTTTATTTAACACCACATGGGCATTTAGATTTATGCTTTGCTATATATATATATATATATATGATAATGGTCATTTAGTTTATGAATATGCTTTGTTTATTAAGAATATGTTGTTCAATTTTTTTGTATTGCTATATGATAATATATTATATCTCTCTCCATATCATCATTTTTTTTTTTTAAATTTGAAATTTGGTGCTGAATAATTCATTAAAAAAATATGGAAATTTCAATACTATGCATGGGAACCTACTTGTTTGTGTAGTCGACTAAAATGATTTTATAAAATCTTAAATTGAGTAAGAAACTACACCATTGCATGAATTGCTCCTGTACAACTTCAATTTGTGTTACAATTTGATGAAAAAGTCATTGCGTGAACGTGCAATGGCTTTCAAAAAATATTAAAGAATTAGAAGATTCATTGCTTAAAAATTATTGAAACAAAACAAAATATATATGACTACACAATAGAAAAATATAAGAGAAAGATGGTTACATTCAAAAGAATAATTCATGACTATAAGCCTATAACTATTGAGAAGAATCAAAAAATTAAGAGCTTACAAATATGTGTGTGTGTGTGACTACACAACAGAGAAATATAAGAGAAGGATGTGTTACACTCAAAATAATAATTCATGGCTATAGTCATTGAAATTTGCCAAATAGTTTAAGATATTGCAAAAATATAACTCAAAAATTCAGATGTTAAAAATTTCGAAAGGCCAAAAAATATTAAAGAATCATAAGATTTACTTCCTATAAATTATTGAAACAAAACAATATATATATATATATATATGATTATACAATAGAGAAATATAAAAGAAAGTTTGATTACATTCAAAAGAATAATACATGCATGGTATAGTTGTTGAAATTTGCTAAACATGTTCAAATATTGCAAAACTTCCAAAAAGCCAAAAATATATGACTATTCAAAAGAGAAAATTAAGAAAAAGAAAAAAGTACATAAACCCATAAAGTAATAAATTTTAAATTTTAATGAGTCTAAACTTTAAACAATGAAAAAAAAATCATCTGTGAGGTTGTGTTCCTAGCAACCCAGAAAGAAAAAGTAAAGTGTAAAAAAACCATGAAATACCATCAAGCAATTAGTTTTAATGGGTTTAAACTATATACCGTGAACAAAAATAATCATAAACAATCATAGGTGCAGGATTTAGTTACCAAGATTAGATGGTTGTAAAACACATCCTTTCAACATCGATTTAGGGTTATGCCGAAGAATATCAAGCCCTTGCATGGATGTTATTTGTGGGTGACTGTGCAACACTGCAATTCATAGACTCTATTGTTAATAAGACAATCGTGTTCAAATTTAAAAGCAATTAGGTGGTCTTTATACAACAGGATTTATTCTCGTTGAAGAATCAACTTCCTCACCAAGTTATATTTAGGGTTTTGAGGAGGGAAGAGAGGAGTCCTAACATGAGTCTAATTAATAAATTAATAAATAAAATTAATTATAATGAGGTATAAATTTGTGAAGCTTGCAAAACTAATGTGTTAAAATTTTAAATGGTCACTAAAAAGTAAAAAACTTTAGTTTTATATTATAATAATAATAATATATAGTTTAATAAGGACATAAAAAAATTCATACAATTCATTGTTAAATGAATAATTGATGTTTTGTGAGCTTGATCTAATCCGATAAACCCAACCCCATAGTTACTTTATCAACACAAAATCTCTTTCAACTTTTAGATGGATAATGTAGATATAATAAAATATAAACAAAACTTAGGTACAGTACCTTAGGTGCCGTTCTTTAGGTTTTCCTCTTAAAACATACACTTCCTTCCCATGTGAAAAAATTCACATAGTAGAATCTTAAAATGAGAACTTAAAGAATAACACCTAAGTATTGTACCTAAGTCTTACTCATAAAATATATATTGCCGACCAAACACATGTTTAAAGTTCCATGCAATTTTTCTCAAAAGAAAGTTTTGTGCAAGTCATCTAAGTAATTATATATAATAATAGTGCTCAATAATTAATTTTGTTTAAAAAAATAATGATGATGTGGCAAGGTCTGGAGAGGTCAACAAAAAATCAAAAGTTTTGGTTTTATATATATAAACTTAAATACAGTACCTTAGGTGTTGTTCCTTAGGTTCCTCTTTTAAAATTCAATCATGTGATTAACTAAAAAATACACTTCCTTCCTATGAGAAAAAATCCACATGGGAGAATCTTAAAATAAGAACCTAAAGAACAACACCTAAATACTATACATAAGTCTTGCTCATAAAATATATATTGCCGACCAAACACATGTTTAAAGTTCTGTGCAATTTTTCTAAAAAAAAAGTTTTGTGCAAGTTATCTAAGTAATTAAAGATAATAATAATACTTAATAAATAATTTTGTTTTTAAAAATAATGATGATGTGGCCAGCTCGGGAGAACTTAACAAAAAGTCAAAAATTTCGGTTATATATATATATATATATGTGTTGGATTGGTGGTGCTTCAAATAATAGTTTGCAAAATTCTGTATGTGTATATAGTGAACTAGACCCTTTTTTGTATTTTCATTAATGTTTAAGTATATGACAATTTATTAATTTAATAATTTTGTATTTATAGATTTATGAATTATGATTATTTTATCAATATTGCAATTTGGTCCCCTCAAGTTAAAATTCCTGAATATGCCCTTGCACATACATAGGAAAGAGCATCTGTTCACAGAGTGAAAAACCAATAGGTAAACGTACTTTGTGGCCGAGCCCAACTAATCAAATCAAATATGAAGGTTGTTGCGGTATGTACTATACTTACTAGGCTTTATATGTACAAGCACATGAAGTGCATCCAATCTCCTCACTCCTGCTATCAACTTCAGACTCATGCCTTGTCCTTCACAATCACTTGGTACCACAAGTCAATCCATCTACTGTAAAACCGATCTCTTATTCACTCCAAAGCTTCTTGAAGATTTGATGTAGTCTCTATGGTTTTAGTAGCAACTCCAACACAGTTAAGGTGATCTTTGTGTCTAAAAGAGTCAAACTCTAAAGGATGTTCACTGGGAAAGGATTGCAAGACAAATATTAGCCATCTCTAGGTTTTTCTACGTTTTACTGTGGTTGTCTTCCTTCTCAAAGGATTAGGGTTGAAAAAGGTATTTACACAAGTCAGGTTTAGGCTTAGTGTGGCTACCAAAGCAGCCTTGAAAGAAAATAACAGAATTTTCATAATGAGGTCTCGGTCAACTGAGTGTCTATGGAGAGTTTCTGTCTGAATCAACCATCTCACACAACCAAGCCTCCAATCTCGCTCGACTGAGTTCATTAGTCTTGCACAATGAGAAGATCCGTCAACCTTTAGCCCTCATTACCACAATCACATTACAAGTACAAAACTTAAAAATTACAAGTAAATTTGTCATGGAATTAGCTCACATATGCTCAACTGACTTATAGTACATCCAGGGACTATAATCAATGATCTAATACTTCTACCAGAAAGAAACATAAAACTTAAAAAAAAAAAAAAAAAAATGAAACAATTACTTAATTGCTGTCTGATCTAGGATCAATCCACAAATTAAACAAGAAGAAAAGGGTGGTGGTCATCATAACAGCATCAATCATTTCTGGATTGCTTACTTTGGGGTTGCTTTGGCGTTTCACATGGAAGACAACAAATAGAAGACGTAAGTATACCCATCCATTTTTCCAATATATATATATATATACACACACACACACTCATCCATCCTTGCTCATATTAAAGCAAGATTTTAAATGAGCATGATAAATTGTACAAAGACTAAAATTAAAAGCAGTTCCTGAAAAGGTTATATATGGGTTCAATAGGTGAAAGAAAGAAAGAAGATGTAGACGTACCATTATTTAATTTCACAACGGTTGCTACAGCAACAAACAAATTCTCTCCTGCAAATGTGATCGGGGCAGGTGGATTTGGTCCTGTTTATAAGGTAAAAAGGATTCTGATTTAATTACAGCTCAAAAAATTTATGGTGATACTATAAAAATTTAGACGGAAAGATTCATCTTTAACTGATGATTTGCAGGGAAATCTACGTAACGGACAAGATATTGCAGTGAAGAGGTTATCAAAGAGTTCAAGACAAGGTCTTGAAGAGTTCAAGAATGAAGTTGTTCTCATTGCCAAACTTCAACATAAGAATCTTGTCAAGCTTTTAGGCTACTGTGTTCAAGGAGATGAAAAGATGTTAATCTATGAGTACATGCCCAACAAAAGCTTGGATTGTTTCATTTTTGGTATGATTCTCTTGACCCTTAATGTATGATAATTACTTTCCATCTTTTAAATGTTGCGTGCCTGTGTGTCTTAACTCTTGTCTATTATGTATTTGAATAGAATCCTCCAATTGATTTTCAAAAGAACTTCACAAAAAGAACTAAAAATAGAGATAGATGCAATCATGGTAACAAGGGCAAAAATTGTATGCAGAACAAAATGATACTCTGCTAGCATGGCCAAAGCGTTTTGACATTATTATCGGGATTGTGCGAGGACTTCTCTATCTTCACGAGGACTCTAGACTTCAAGTCATCCACAGGGATCTAAAAGCAAGCAATATTTTATTAGATATCAACTTAAACCCAAAAATATCAGATTTTGGCTTAGCAAGAACTTTTGTAGGGGATGAAAGTGAAGAGAAGACAGATAGAGTTGTTGGAACATAGTAAGTAATATAAAATTGGCACTAGATAAAGAGAGAGAGAGAGAGAGAGAGAGAGAGAGAGAGAGAGAGAGAGAGAGTTTTCCACTTACATGTCCCAAAAGGTTATGATGGTGATTTGGGTGATAAAATTTTCTGATTTTCATGGAACTCACTATCTCTAACATAAGCACACCCATGCTAAACACATCAGATTTCACTGAAAATCTTCCATCAA
Source organism: Quercus suber (assembly GCF_002906115.3). Classification (NCBI taxonomy): domain Eukaryota; kingdom Viridiplantae; phylum Streptophyta; class Magnoliopsida; order Fagales; family Fagaceae; genus Quercus; species Quercus suber. Next base: position 212 of record NW_027069692.1, on the reverse strand, counting down.
CTGCATACTCAGGAGACATTAGCCGCTGCATGAAACCATCAAATAAGCTTATTATCAAATAAGCTTTATTATCATTATTGTTGTTACTGATAACTTAAATTTTAGTACGTCTTTAACATATCACCTCACCCTTACATCATGTTATAAGGGAATGAGGGTACTTTGAGTCAAAGCACATTGATTAAATATTTGCTACAATTTGAAAAACAAAA